>NC_056742.1:277340072-277595072 GCF_019279795.1 Protopterus annectens | reverse complement strand
TGGAGTAGTAACTCGATCCGAACTGGTCTGGAGGAATGTGTTGGATGTCTCTTTTTCCTAAGAGCTGCTGAATTTCCGCAGCTGCAGCCTCCCTCTGATCGGGTGGGACATCGGGGAGGCGTTTGGGTTGGTGAGGCGTGTGAGAGAAGGGAATTTGGTATCCTCTGGATATGATGCGAAGCACCCAGCGATCTGTCGTGATGGACTCCCAAGCTGCTAGGAGCCTCGAAAAAGTCCCCCGACTGCCTCCAGAGAAGAGCAGTCGGGCAACCCCTCAGGGTCGCTGGGTGGGCCGGTCAGAGAAAGCTTCTCTGGACCCATCATTCCTCAGGCCCCCTCTGCCTCTAGGGAGGCATCTACCCTGTCCTCCTCTGCCACAAAAGGACTGGGGGTCCGGAGTTGACTGGGATTGTTGCAACTTCCGGAACCACATCTTCTTCTGTCCCTTTTGGTTCTTGGAGAAGGACCTCTGGGGAGCAGAGAAGCAGACTCCGATGGCAGACAACATCTTCCCATCCTTTTTGCTCTCGACCAAAGTCTCGCGAACGGTCTTGCCAAACAGGGCAGAACCATTGAAAGGGGCATTCCCAAATGACGACTTGAAGGGTTCCGTGAAATCGCAATGCCGGAGCCAGGCCTGATGCCGCATGACGAGGCCTGTTCCGCTGGCTCTAGCGGCTCCCTTTGTGGCGTGGGACAATGGCCGCACAGAGGTGTTAGATATGGACCTGAGAGTGGCCATCCGAGTGGAGTACAACCACTTGTCCTCCACCGACAGGGACTCCATGGGCGACGCAGTGTACTCTTTGATAAGGTCCCACTGCAGTCGAATAACATGTGCCATGTAGTTCAGAGACCTCACCGAAAAGGTCGCTGAACTAAAAGCCCGCTTCCCTAAATGGTCCATCAAATGGGACTCCATGCTCGGTGGATGGACCGAGGGGCTCTCCTGAGCTAATTCCCTCTTGGTGGCCGCCACCACCAACATAGCATCTACGGGGGGACCCTTGATCTAATGGGACCTCTCGGAGGGCGGACTAAGGATTTTATCCGATCATTTGGGGAATGGCTCCACAGTGTTCGGCTCCTTCCATGCCCTAGTGGTAATAAGGTCCACTAACGGATCAGGCGGAGGGGACACCCAAGAGGTAGATGGGCCTGCTTCAAATGCCTCCAGGAACACGGATTCATCCGAGGAAGCCTTGGGGGCAGACCACCCCCCTCTTATCCTGAGCGTTTCCATGATGTCTCCGAAGGAGACATCCTCGGGGGGTGACCTAGGGAAGCCTTCCCCTTCATCCAAATCCGTGTCATCAGTCAAGGACTCAGGGGAGTCCACGTGCCTCCTCTTGCACTTTCGCTTGTGAGGAATGTCCTCGGGGGGCCTGTCCGAGGACTTTTCACCAGCCACGTCCTGTTCCAAGGGAATGACCTGGGACATCGAAGCAGGCTGTCCCTGGGGCCGGGTGATGGAAGTGCGGGGCGGAGCCGAAGCAAGGACCGGGGGCCTGGAAGTACCCAACAGTGCCCTCTCCACCACATCGAAAGCCAAGGGAGAGCCGCTCTCTCTGGGATCCGAGAGCAAACCCTCGCTCGGATCTGATGGACGGATCGGGGTCTGCGCTGAAGCCATCGGATCCGACGGACCAGTGTGCTCCGACCTAGATGGAGCCAAAGACACACTGATTCCCTCGGATCCGATGCTCAGCCCACAGCTCCGAGAGCCCGGATCCGACAAAAACGGACCTGACAGGCTCGAGGGAAGAATCGGTGCCGAAGTACCCAATACTGTCGATGCCGACCCACCTCCGGCTCCAAGGCTGCTCGGCTACGAAGGCTCCGAACCCGGGAAGCGGGTTGGAGAAGGAGCTATCGAGGCAAAGAAAGGTGTCGAGCTCCCCCCTGGAGGGGGGGGGGCAGGAGCACTCCCATCTGCAGTTGGGCCTGGAGAAACCTTTACATCATCCGGTTCAAATCTGCATTGGAAAGGCTATGAGTCGATCTCGACGAGGCTACCGAGACTGGCCGGGAATGCCGCCTCGACGGAGATCGGGTCTCCTCCTCCTCAGGGCCCGGTGAGAAGCACGGAGACCGGATCCGAGAAGGAGGAGACAGGGAAGTCCTGGAGGGAGAAGACCGCTTAGCCGGGGGAGCCGAAGAGGAGGCCTTGGCCCGCCGCTTGTGGTGCTTCTCCCTCCTTTTTTCTTTCCTGGCCTCGCTCTCCTCAGGAGCTGCAGCGGGAGTTTGAGTCCCGACTGGAGGGAGAGAGGCAGGAGTGTCCGCTGCCGGAGCAGGGGAGGAGGCCACAGAAGTACCGGAGGCCGAAGCCGAATCCAGGGGCAAAAGTCCTGCTAGGATCAGCTTCGACCACCGGTCCAGCAGTGCCCTGGGGTTGAACGCCGTGCAGATGGAACACCCAGAGGAAAGGTGTTCAACCCCAAGGCACCCAAGCTGGGGAGAGCTTATGGCCACACTCGGTGCACTTAGAAAAAATGGGTTTTGGGGCCTCAGACATCTTAAAGAAAAAACCCACTCGTTAGGCCTCAAACACGCAACACACAGAAGCTATGCACCAGCGAAGGGGAGGGTACATTTAACTAAAAGGTATCAGTTAAAAAGGGAAGCCTGACCACACGAACACTCTTGTACACTTAAAGGTAATAAAAAAGTTTTAAAAACTCTCACTAAACACTCAGAAGACCCTACGAACCAGGAGCTCAAAAATCTAGCTGCTGACAGAAGTGCGGCAAACTAGATCTGAGGTCAGTCAGGGATGTCAGGGGATTATGGGTGAAGGGAAGGAGCTAGGAGCTCGGATCTAAGCTGTGAAAGATTGCCGGCTCAGATCCAAGGTCGGATCCAAATCCCAAAGGTTGCTGTCAAATGAAGTCAACTACTTCAGATCATATTTTTATTGTGTGGCCATAAGTAATTTTCTTTGTTTGCCTGCCAATTATCTTTTCTAAAGTTAACCTTCTGTATTCCAGTTTCCACTGTTACACATATATGTATTAAACAGTTACAATAGTGCAGGTACATTTTTAAACTTCTATTCCATATTATTCTTTTCTGTCAGCTATTTTTCTAAAGTTAACCTTCTTACAATAGTGCAGGTACATTTCTGTTCTATTCCAGAAGCGCATGTTGTGGTTACATTTTAAGCATTTTGCAAAAACCTTTTCAACACACACTTCTGTACCAGCAGTTTGATATACACCTGACATACAGTACTAATATATATGTAACACAAGTATCTTACATGCAGCATGTTGACATTCACAAATGACACATAACCATTTACAAAATTCCAGACAGCTGTGCTGGCAGTATCTCTCTTTGTCACACTTTTATATAAATCATGTTGATATTCACAAATGGCAGTATCTTCTTTCATGACAGTTCCCACCTCTGCCCCTTGGGGAGCTTTCACCACGTGCTTGAGGAAACGACCCTTGTGATTTTCTGAACCACATTTTTGCAATGTTCTTCTGATTATTTGAATACGGTCTCTGGGGAGTGGAAAAATGAATGCCTATGGCAGAAAGGGTCTTCTCCATCTTTCATCCACCTGGCCAGTGTATCTCTAACCTTTGGGCCAAATAGGCAACTGATGCCAAATGGAGCATTGCCGAACAAAGATTTAAGGGGCTAAGCAAAGTCGCACAAATGCATTAAGGCCTGCCTCCTCATAGAGATACCTGAACCTGCAGCTATACTTCTCCTTCGACTGCATGGAAAATAAGCCTCTTGGAGGAATTTGCAATGGAATGTAGGGTGGCCAGCTGTGAGGACACCGAAGCCTGTACCTCTTCAGACACAGTTTTGGACAGGGTGTCTGAGAGCTCTTTGATCAGATCCATGTGTAGTCTGGTAAAATGAGAGAAATAATTCAGGGACCTCAGGTCAAAGGTTGCTGAAGAGAACACATGCTTGCCACATCCATCCAGCATGCTAGAATCCTTATTAGGAGGACTGATAGTAGAACTCTCTTCCTCAAGTTCTTTCTTTGCGGTTGCCGTCACAAACATGGCATCTACTGGAACACCTCCACCAAAATTTTTTATCTTCAGTAGCTATAATGATTTTATTAGGTCTGCAGGGTGTTGGTTCAATGAAGTCTGGAGCCTCCCATGCCCGCCGAGAGATCACCTCAATGAGCTCATTGGAATGAGGGTCACCCAGGAGGTAGATGGACGGGATCCAAAACCCACCAGATATATTGGTTCCTCTGATGAGGGATTGCTGGGCTTCCAGCCACCTCTCTGTTTCAAAATTTCTAGGATGTCTGCAAAGGAAACATCATCTGGAGGTGACTGTAGGGATCCCTCATCTTCACTGAGGTCAGAATCCTCGGTGAGCAAATCCTCTGTGGAGTCTAGGTGTTTCCTCTTACACTTCCTCTTCCGAAGAACCTCATCTGTGAAGAATTCCGGGGAGGTATCAGAAGAGGACGGGAAACTCTCATGGGTAGTCTGGGGCTTCTAGACCCTCTGTCCCTGTGGGAGGGCTGATCGAGACACTGGGTGCGGAGTCTGCAAAGTGGAAGAGTGTGGATCCAATGGGGCAGATACAGTTTGTCTCACCCAGGCAGATATGGCCCTCTCCAAAGTCTTAAAGGCTGACTGATTCCAGGAAAAAGAGGATCCCCGATCTGAAAGGCCATGCTTTTGGATCCGAGTACTCTACTCCAGGAGACAGTGCTTCCGAAGCTGGAGCCGTGACCAGGCTAATTTAAGCTAATGTCCCAAGACGGGGTGCCAGGTTGAAAACTTTACAGCCAATCCAATCGTCCTGGACCTGACTGGTCCACCATGACTTTGAGAAGTCCCTGGCTCTGATAAGGTTGAGGAGCTCAGAGCGGAACTCAGAGTCGAGGTAGGAAAGTACCTCGGATCCGACTCAAACAATATCGGATGGACTGGATCCGAAGGCTCCGAAGGCTCCGAAACCTCCAAGAGGTTGGAGGAGGAATCTGAAGAGGGGAAGAAATTGCTTGAAACTCCTGACTCTTAGGGGTAGGGGCTGAAGGGGACCTTGCAAAGCCCTGAGTCCAGAGGATCTTCTTGACAATCCTCTCCACACCATCTTCTGTGAGACTTCTGATCGAGCAGGTTGATGACACCAATGGTGACTTATTCTCCAGAAAGGGTGAAGGAATTCTGGATGGCCCTGGGTCAACACAGGGAGAGTAACAAGTTCTGGGTAAGGACATAAATCAGTTTAAAAGGGCTCCCCTTAGGATTCAACAGCAACCAATCTGAACCATCCTTAGGAGCAGATGGGCTTGGACATGACGTTGTTGCATCCAATGGTGGAGTCCTAGAAGTCTTCTGATCCAGGTAGTCCTTGGGATCTAATATTTTAGCAATTTTCAGAAAATGGTCTGACAGAAACTTCAAAACACAAGACGGCCATTTCCTTGCTTTGTCCAAGGTTCTAGAAGACGGGCAGGAAGCTGGGCTTGACTGTTCCACCTTCAAAGAATCTTTCTTCTTATGCTTTTTATCAGAACCAGAAATGGCCTGCCTACAGAAGGAAGGCAACATATCCTTCAAAATCAGCTTGTTATGGCACTCCACAAGGACCCAATTGTTGAACACCTTACAAATGTACATCATTGCTGTAAATGCAGTGGGCCTAAATGGTTTACACAAATCTCATGCGAGTCACTTAAAGGAATTTTGTGACCACATTTGGAGCACTTTTTAAAGCCAGCCAGCTTATCCATTTTTTTCAGCCATATACAGACAGAAAATAAAAGGCAGCACTTTTTTTTTTTTGAAAAGGAGATGCTGGACGAAAGACAGAGACTACAAACAATAGTAGTTTTTAAGGTACTTACTGTACAAGGAAGGAGAAGGGAGTGGCAATCACTGAACAGGAAAAGGAAAAAACTGCTAATGATAGTAGTCAAGAGGTATGTCAGTACAAGACAGAAGGCATAAAATTAGAAGAGGAGTAAGGGAGAGATTTAATAGGTAACGTTCAAGTTACAAAAAAAGTGACAGAAAAACTTCTAAATTAGACAAGAAAAAAAAAACGCTTAACTGCCCAAGAGCTGTTGGAAGGACCACATCTTCCCAAAGCAGCAAGCGAGATCTGAGGTGACTGGGAGAGAGGCATTATGTGTAAGGGAGGGTGCTTGAGAGCTTTGTGGTTGCTATGAGCTATTGCAACGGCTGAGTCAGATCCGGGGGTTCGGATCCAAATCCAAGTGTGAGGATAAAGTGAAAAATGACATCACATCGATCTGTTTACACATCTCATGAAAACTGGATCATAAACAGTCTATTGTTCATCATTCTCTCACTGTATTCTAAGACTGCTTCTCACTTTATCTACAGTCTCCAGCAAATGGCTGTTCTTCATGTGTTGCATGAAAGAATCACAATTCATACTTTAAAATTATTGTAAAATGATAGTGAAATTAAACTTACAAGGTAAAAACAGTATTCCATTCTGGACTAAGGTTCTTGTAAACTGTGTGGGTTTGTAGTCTATCGTTACCCAATTCAAGGACACAGAAGGGATCGCTTTTACCTATAAAGAAAACAACAAAATGACTACATCAGGTTTTGCAATTAGGGCACACATTTCCCGGTTTCATGCATATTTCATAAAACTGATGAAAAATGATAACTCAAACAATAATTTTTTAAATGCCACAATAGGAACCAAATATGTGTATGTTTGCATTTGATTGTGTGATACATACTAATGTGTTAAATACAACGATGTTTGTTTTTAGTTCACTCATATATTGCCTCAAAATGGAAGAAATGAGAAAGTCTGCAGAATGTGTAATTATGAGTGGCTGAACCTCAGCCCTACAAAATCCTGCCTTCTTGATTAACAGACTTAATGAAAACACTCCTGCTTCACTTTGGGAGAACAGACATCACTCAGTGCACAGATAGAGGAAAGTGAATGCAGTTAGGACAATAAGTCCATCTTTTGGCCTTAAGTTGCACCTTTCAACCACAAGGTTAGCTGGACAACTACAGGATCTGAGGCAGTAGGTAGGCTTCCAAAGGGGTGGTGGGCCAAAATGCAAGGGAACAAAGACAATCAAAGATGGCCTCTGTGGATCGTACTACTTCACTGACTTTTTCAGGGTTACTCAGCATCTCAGCACACATTACAAAGACTATGCAATCCTACCTATGACGGTGACTTTTTACTGGGCTATACTCAGAGTGAGCAAACTGAAAGAAAGTGGGCCTGACGGATTAGCTGCCATTGGTTTGGTGCAACATCATTTCATATGACAGCATCATGATGGAGGGGTGGCAAAACCTGAAAAAGTCAACAACTTGCATAAGAAGAACAGAGCTTGAATGGAGGGCAGTGCATTAAAGACAACCACCAGAGGACCTGAGATGAGTCCCATTGTATTTATCTCCTCAGCAAAACAGTCCTGACAAATTTTGAAGTTTGATATAGTTTTTAAGTATCATTACATTATGCAGGAATGAATCCAGTGTGCCACAGACATGGATAATTATGGTTCTTCAGTGGACATTATTCAAGGAAGTTGTAGATAGCAACAGAACAATAGCTAGGTTATCAGACACCCTGTGCAATTCCCCAAAATGTGGTGCTCCCCACAAGGGAACAAAAAAAAGAAAGAAAACAGCTCTTATACACTCAAACTATAGCAAACTGTGAAAAATATAACAAGTTTAAGAAGTTTACATACAGCTGAAAAGCCACACACAAAGCACTTCAAATGTGACTGCAAATGCAGTATTGGCATTCATTTCTAAATGCCAGTACTGCTCTACCACACTATCATGACTTGAAAATTGCACCTACTAACACAGTATGCCTGGGGCAGCTGCCCTTTCTGCCAAAGTTATGCCTCCATATGGCAATCTACAGTATACAGTTCTTACATTAAAAAGGAGGAGGGAGGTGAGGGGGCAATCATCAGACAGTAATGGTGAAGGTGAGGAGTCAAATTTTATACATTTGTTAACTGGGTAAGCCCACTGGACACACATGTCCTTTTATAGAAGCAACCCAGGTGCACTGTCTGGTTAAGTGAGTTGTTTAATGTTGCACAGTAGGCAAATGGAGGTGGAAGGAATCAAATCCTTTTTTTTTCTGATCCTGTTGTGTCTGCTGCCTGAGAAGATACATCATTGAGAATAAGCCATAGGATTTCTTTTTCAATGATTAACATCTTTGTTTCATCAGGGATGAGCTGACATCACTGCTGGCTTTGGAGTTTGGCTGTGGGAGAAAATGGCATCAAGTACATTCTGTGCATATTTGCTAAACTGATTACCAGCAGCATATTTACAATATTGTTCTTTTGTGATGGGCATACATTGATTCATTTGATTATGCTTAAGGGATTCCACCTGTTACAGGTTTGTATTCATTTTTTTTTTTTTATTAAATTTGTTAGTCAGGCTTGTGTTCCCTTCATTAACAGAAAATGAGTGTAATCATTACTGGCTGATTTTCCTTAATGGGACAAACAATATTATTTGAGTCTGCTTTCATGACTACCATTTCACAAGACACTATTTTGACCAAACAATGACCAGTACTCATTCAGGGCTAGTGTTTCTTTGGTTTTGCAGTATCTGTGTGTTAATATCCTGTGGCTAGTCTTACTCCTCTATCAAATTTCATTTGCCGGCCACTTTAGCATGTCTTCCTATGGAGCTGCCTCTTTCAAAACATTCTCATGTCAATTTGTTTTTGAAAGGGGTACTGCAGAAGATAACAACAAGAAAACTGGTGGCTCCTCCTTGGGATCTTAATTTTGTGTTATATTGGCTAACAATTGCTACGTTAGAACCAGCTCATCTAGATGACTTGAGGTTCTTAACATGGAAGACAGTTTTACTGGTTGCTCTGACCTCTGCAAGTACAGTATCTGAATTGTAAGCTATTATGGTGGATCAACCTTTTCTCATTTTTCACAGAGTGAGGGTTTCCTTGAGAACTAATCCTTCTTTTATGTCTAAAGTGGCATCCAAATGTAGTTTAAATAGCTCTGTGTTCTTCCCTGAATCCAAAAATGAGGGAGAAAAGATATTTTGTACCTTGGATGAACACAGACAACTCAGTTACTATCTTGACAGACCAACGCCTTTCAGAACTTCTGATCAGTTGTTTATTTCTTGTGAAGGTAAGATGAAGGGACAACCTGTGTCAAAGCAGACTATTTCCAAATGATTTATCGGGCTATTACCTTTTGTTATTCCCACACCAACAAAACTATTCCAAGCAAGGTCAAGGCACATGCTACTAGGGCCATGCCTTCATCTATGTGATTTTTGGAAAGGGTTGTATTCCAGAAGTATTCTAGAAGCAGAAACTAGGCCCTTTGTACATAATTTTACAAAGCACTACAAGCTAGATTCCTTCTCAAGATCTATGTCATGTTTTGCTAGGACCATTTTCCAAGGGCATCTAGACCCTTCTCTTCCCTCCTTCCAGTTGTTCTCAGCTATGGTAATCTGCCCATATAGCTTAGGCCAACATAGCAGTGATCAATATGGTGAACATACTACAGATGTTTAAATAAACTTACCCATAACAATAGACTTTCAAATGATCACTGCTGCAGTAGCTGCTCCATCTCCTTGATTTTGTAGTGTTTTCTATGCAAGGGTGTGGACATTTGTTTTTTGTTGTTCCCAGCAATGTCCTCTCAGGGCTCCGCCTCCCTCTCTCAGATGGCATGAAAGCTCTGAAGGACTTTGTGGCCAAAGCTATCTTTTAGTCAGCTCAGCTTAAGCTAACAGTTTGAGTGCGAGAAAGGTGCCCTGAAACTTTGGAAGTTGATGCTTACTGTTATAATCTATATGGGATATAATATTGCTTATGGAGTGATCATTCCAACATCTGCTGTTACAGTAAGCTTACTTACACAACTGTACTTATATACTTTTCCTTTTACTTTACGGACAGAAATCTTGCTTCTCTCATGGAAATTACCACTAGTCAGTATTCCCTCTATTGTTCTTACTGCTGCAACTTTTGCATTACCACAACTTGATATTATACTATTAGACCATTCCTAGATTTACAGGTTAATATTCACTTTGTTAACACCACCATTATTTTTATCTGGGTATTTTCTTTGTTATTCTCATTGAAGTGTTCTTTTACTCTCCTTTTTTTTCTCCTTACTTTTAATTATAAAACTATTGGGACCTAAGTCTCCTTGATCTGAAGGAGTCTAGTACAGTAAACTCTCGGTTAACCGTCACCCAAGGGGATTGGTAGATGCCGGATAACAGCAGTTTCTGGTTGCTTGAGAGTTACTATTAAAACTAGGCCTGACTAATGCTGTACCCTATACTATTTGTTTGTGGTTTGACTTGTTCTTAGGTTGGGGAGAGAGGGAATTTATTCATATCTTCCTTTTTAAACACTAAAACTCTAAAAACGTAAGGTATGTTTCTGCGGGGGGGGGGGGTAGAGGGCAGAAAGTACAACATATGAAGGTTGCACTGTATTTTTTTGATTTTTTTTTCTGGTTGCTTGGATTCCAGTTAATGGAAAGTTTACTGTAAATGCTAAACGTCAGAGCACACTGAAGTATGCACTGTCTTGTTGCACACCATGACTGGAAGAACTGTAGCAGTCAGTTGGTACATCATGACTTGGGAGAACTTGTGGCAGTCAGAGCACCTTCTTAATGCCCTGAAAGTTAAGTATCATTTAGAAAAGGTCTTCCCATCTCTTGTGGAAGTTCCTTGAGTGATGGATTATCATCCCTTTCCTTTAAGCAAGCCCAACAATTCTGCACTCCTTACTTATAATGCTTTAAAATCAAACTTCTGCAAAGCGGATATATTATCTGGACTACTTTGCATTCCTCACAGAAATATGGCTAGATAAGAACAGGAGACCTTATTTGGTTTTTGCAGTATCTGCTGGTTCAAAGGACTTTACACAGCCCAAGGCTTGGGTTGTGTCACTTAGTAGTGTCAAAACGTACTTCAAAAATTCTCTTGATTTGAGGCAATTAGTGGCAGCTTTACAAACACATTTGAATGTGTCTTTGCAGAAGGAGTTTCTTCCAGATAGCTCCATGTCTGCTGGTCTCCAGTTAAGCTGTGAGCATTTCATCAGCACCATATGTATTTTTTTTTTAATTTTTCCACGAATCCCCATCAGGCATATAATGGGTGCTTTTACTGTTTGAGTTAATGATACATAATCTGGCCATAGAACTCTAGATTATTTGAAAGCTTTACATTTTCACAGCTGGCTAACTTGGAAACATGTAAACATGGAAATTCCCTTGACCTTGTGTTTCAGTTTCATCACAAAACCAGGGATTTTGTAACAGAAACATTATCCCTTGTCATATCAAATCTTGTCCATTTGAGGGTTAGCATAACATTTACTACATCTCTCATTAGACCTCAGACACAAGCTAGGATGATTTGATACCATTATGTGATGACTTCATGAGCAAATTACTGCTGAATAAAAAGACTTTTGACATAGCTTAAGGTTGTTGCAGCTGCTTTGAATGCTCTTGCTCCTATGGGTACATAAGCTGAATTCTGGTCAGAGGGATTTATTTCAGCTTGTATCACACACACTACCTTGTATAAGCCTGAATGATTATCAGTTGCTTCTACACACACTGCTTCCTCACCTTCCCTTCCTACAATGACCACTTTCTGATGGGTTATCTCTGTGATATTTGCTTGTGTAAACTGTGCAGCCTCCTGCCAGCAGTGTACACATTTCAATCACTACATTTCAATTTTTTGATGTAATAGTTGAAAGCAGGGTGTCATGTTAACATTACCTAAGGGTTACATGATGTCATACCAGCATTGTTCCTGCTCCTCTCAGACCACATCTGTTCTATTCCATAATCACCACAGAAGAAAAAGATAAGCATTAACATTACATGATTCTAGTCTGCTGGTCTGCATTAGTGTCTATGATGCAGAGTAACAGGCCAAAGACTGGCTAGCCATGACCCGTTACCATATGAAATGGAAAGATGGAGACGGAATACACACGTGAAACATGCTTTCACTTTTGAAATGATTTCAGGGTGAACTTAATTATCTGAATTTGTTAACTTGGCTAGTGCAGAACTGAGCAATTTTAGTTTCAGCACAGACAATACAAACAAAAAAAAAATGCACAGCACTTGTCGAGCATACAATGAAAACACAGAAGGAATGCATTATATCAATAAGTGTGTGTACCTCATTTTCCATAAAAAAGACAGCCAAAACAAAATCATTACTAGACAAGAATAGGGAAGTAAGTTATCTATCTTATAGGCTCATAGGTTGGTAGTAGGCTATCAACCCTAGGGCCTATACAAGCCTAGCCATAACAATTCCCTGGCTATTTCTTCCCACACTATTTACTTCCCTGGACCCCTGTCTAGCAGGGTGAGTGACGTGATCCCCGGGTGAATTTCCTTACTCCCATCCAATCGTCAAGGTTCCTTTTGAAGAGGGCCAAAGAGGCACTCTGCTTGACATGTATGGGCAATCTATTCCAGAGTCTGGGGATTCTCTGGGTCAGGAACCTATCCCTCCAGCATCTTTTGTTTATTGTAATGACAAGGTTTAGATCCCTGGAGCGTGTGGCTCTGAGGGATTGGGATTTCTTTAAGTGTAGCATGTCCAACAGCTCTGGGTTTGACATGGCCTTGTATGTTAAGCAGAGATCGCCACTGAGTAGATGATATGCGACAGAGTATAGCTGGAGTTTTTTAAGGCGGTCAGTGTAGGGCATCTGCTTTAGGCCTGTGATTCTTTTAGTGAGGTATTTCTGTGGCCTTTCCAGTTGTTGCAGATGTCTTGAGAGGTACATACCAAATGGGGCGTTTATTCTATAATGGGTCTAATGAGGGATGAGTACAGTGGGACAATGACCTCCTTTTTTCTGGATGAAAAGCCGTTAATGATGAGGTGTGCCACATAGAAGAATTTCCTGACTGTTGTGGCGATGTGGTTATCGAAGGTTAGACCACTGTCCACCTGTGTCCCTAAGTCTCTTATCACACTTTTGGTGTTTAGTGTACTGCCACCTATAAGGTAATTCAAGGGTACATATTTTTCCCCAAAGTGGATAACTATACATTTCTTGGCATTCAGCTTGAGCCCATGGCTCTGGCACCAAGCATCTGTTTCTGTAAGGCCCTTTTGTAGAGTATCCACATCATTTGGGGATTCAATAATGGCTCCCAGTTTGCAGTCATCTGCAAACTTTGTTAGCCAGAGTCCCTTAGTGTTGGCCTGTACTTCAGAGAAGTAGATGCCAAACAAGAGTGGTCCCAGGACAGAACTCTGAGGTACTCCACTTGTCACTTGTCTGGAGCTGGATTTGGAGTCGGCTACTTTTACAATGTGGGTTCTATCAGTAAGCCAGTTAGCAACCCATTGGGTGACGTAGGGATTAATGCCCAGCTTAGTAAGTTTATCTATGATTCCAGAGTGGGGGATGGTGTCAAAGGCCTTGGCAAGGTATAGATAGGCTGTGTGGACCACCTTACCCTTGTCCATGGCACTGGAGACTGATTCGAAGAAGTCAATCAGGTTCAGGAGACATGATCGGCCCTTCATGAACCCAAACTGGGTGGGGTCCAGTGTCTGAAGGTTGCCAATGTCTTTGTTTATAAGTTCCATGATAATACGCGTCATGGCCATGCAGATAAGGCTCGTCAGACTGATGGGACAGTAGTTTCTGGGATCCAAGGTGGATCCCCCCTTGTGGACTGGGATAACTGCAGCTCTGTGCCACTCAGTGGGCACGAAACCTGAGCTGAGGCTATGATTAAACATGACACTTAGGTGAGGTGCCAGTTCATATTGTAGTTCATGTAGTACACATCCCGGGATGTCATCTGGTCCCATGGATGCTGTATTCTTAGCTTTGGAGAGTGCGTTTTTTTACCTGTGTGGCCGTTATTACTGGAATTTGGCAATCTTCCGGTATTGAGATGGGCCATTTAGGGGGTGAGAGGGGGGTGAAGTTGGCACTGAATCGATCTGCCACGATATTGGCAATATCCTTGGGATCAGTATATTTAATGACATTCTGTTTTAGCTCAGAGCAGATCTGAGCATTGCCATTTAGATTCCTGACATAGTTATAGAATGCCTTCTGGTTGTCTTTGGAATCTTTGGCAATTTTATTTTCGTAACTAGCTTTGGAGGATTTTATAAGGGATCTCAATTTCTTACTGAGGCTGGTAACGGAGGTTTTGCATCCTGGGATTTTCCTCTTTTCTGCAACAGTTTCTTCCTTTTGTTGTAAAGTTTGTTTATGGCAGGGGACCACTAGATTGGCTTCCTTTTTTTGGATGAGAGCATCTTGGTTCTATTTGGGATGGCACGATTCATGCATGAGTGGATGTGCTCGTACAGTGCCTTAGTGTAGGATTCAGTAGTTGAACTTTCAGCTCCCGTCTGCAGGTGTCATGAAGTTTGTCACTTCTGACTTGAGTAGCATGAAGTTGGCTTTGGAGAAGTTTTTTATGGAGGTTTCCTTAATGGGGGGTGGGGATGGGATGTGGATGCTAAGGGTGATTAGCTTATGGTCAGACCTGACTAACGAGGGGGTGACCATAGGTGTGGAGCATCGATTTCCCATGTTGGTAATGACCAGGTCTAGGATATTGGAGCCCCTGGTGGGACTATGGATTAGCTGATCCAGGGCACTGGAATTTATGAATTCCAAGAACCGTTGGGCAAAGGTGTTGGTACATGATTATATTAGTAAACTTGGTAATAAATAAAGTACCTTTCCATGGCACTCATGTAACCAATGCAGATGCATTAACACATAAAAAACATATTATTCAATCACTTAAACAAAAGCTTCACCATCAAGGAAAGATAGGATTGTTACAGGTATGGTGCAACATACATCGCTTTTATGTTCCAATTGTCCCAGCTTCTGTCTAGGTGAATCTATCAGGAGACTAAAGAAGTGTATACACAAACATAATTTGGCCATCAGAAACAAGGACAAGAATAATGCTTTTGATATACATTCTTTAGGATGTACAATTAAAAAAATTAAGGTATTATATCAAATCAGGTATGATTTAAAAGGAGAAGACATTAACAAACTAAAAGTTAAAGAACTGCAAAGGTAACCCTTACTTTCATTTGATAAACTCCTAAGATGGAATGACACTACCGATATCAAATGTGTTTTGAAGCAGAAGGGGTACACAAAGTATTTTATTATTTTTTTAATTTTATTTATTTTTTTATTTGGTTAAAATTATATAAAACATTAAGTGCACTTGATATTAATTGGCTTATCAAAGTTGATTAATTTAGATATAATTGTTAATATGCATAATGTTATAAGTAACCTTTTGTCTTTAAAATATGTTGTCCAGCTGTCAAGAGATTTGTATCAAGTGATTCCAAATGTAGTTAAATGGTTCATGTACTTTGAAATGTATTAATTCTGAAAGAGTTCCTTCTTTATTGTGGAATGAAAGCACTGAACTTATTAAATGCAGTCTTCCGTGTGTCAGCTGTTTTTTTTTTTTTGTGCTTCTTTGTGCCTAGTATCCAGCAACTATGGTAATTTATCCTGTTGGCTTTATATATCTAAACATACATTATATCTATCTTATAAATAAATATATATATATATATATATATATATATATATATATATATATATATATATATATACACACACACACACACACACACACACATACATATGTTGCTGCATGTATACCTATATGTATATATGTATACATACATCCACACACATATGTACATACAGCAACATACAGCGAATTGTCAGCTCATTAGTATAATCAGTGTTTTGGTCATAAGGCATTACTCAATACCTTCTCAGATACTGACGGACTAAAGGCCCAAACTCTAGCCCACTGTTGATCTTACAAGTTCATGTAATCTGTTCCAGAGCTGAGCAATTCTTATATCAATAAAACATTTCCTAAATAATACAAAATTCAGTAAGAAATGTTAGATTATAATGTTTGTAAGTCTTAGTACTTTTATACACTTCAAAGTCTAAAAGAGACTGAAGTATCATATCACGGATGGATTTAAATGCTAACATTAATCCACCCTTCGATATCTATAATGTATAGTGTGTAAGCTATTTTTACACATTGCTCCTTATACTGCAGATCTCTTACCAAGGAGATTTTCCTAGTAAAACAAACACCTTTTAACAGACTTTAATCTTATCAGCTGTCTCATCAAAAAGTCAAAAGTAATTACTATACATTCTAAATTAGGGCTCATATATACTTATATAATGCTACTGAGCTAATAACATCTCTTGCAGTAATATTTTTAAATATAAGACTCATTTACCCATTTGTCACATAGCCTTTACAATAAATTGTTTGGCAATGAATATCACAACTAAAATTCTTTTTTATAGTTATAACAATATCTTAATAGTTCTCAGCCTCAGTAAGAATAAACAAAGTTAAAGTAACTTGTTTCTTAATCAATGGATTACCAAAAACATTACATTACATTTTTCTTTGCTGAATCTCAGGTCTACATCTATTACCCACTTAGTAATTTCCAAATTATTAACAATTAGAAAATCCTTATGCTTTTCAGCAAAAATCCAGTTGTGCAACCATCTGCATATTTACACAACCAATAATTTTTGTTGTATGGAATTGTACAGAAAACAGTATTAAATAACAGTACTCCTTATAGAGCCATATGATACTCCAGAGCATACCCTTAATGATTCTGATTAGCACCAACTGTTTGCTTTCTTTTAAACAACTGATAATCCATCTGATTAAAAAAAAAATTACAATAATTTTAACAGATGATGGCAAACTAGCTTTCTCCTTATTTCTAGACTTGTCTAAAGAATTCAACACAGTTTCTCAGCAAACTTCTACTTCATATGGTCTCAAAAGATCTGTCAGCCCACCCTTCTATGGTTCAAATGTTACCTGTCCAACAGGTATCAGCTATTAAAATGGCAGTCCACCCTCACTCCATACCTCCTAATCACTACCAGTGTACCACAAGGCTCTATCCTTGGTCCTTTGCTCTTGAACATTCTCACTAATACCCTCCTACCCTCCATACATACACAACAAGCCTCATTAATACAATACACAGATGAATCCACACTCATATGCATATCTGAAATACTGGCAAACTTCCAAAAATATTACTCAGGAAGCTTTGACAGCCACTGAAACATGGCTTTGCAACTCAAAACTCATAGTTACCCCCCCCCCATAAAAACAAACACAAACTAGTATTTGTTTTCTCCCCAAATCCCTCTCTCATGAAAAACAAAAATTTAAAATCCTCTCTCTTAATAATACAATCACTGAAGACACTTCTCATAGCAAACTATTAGGGATGATAACTAGTGGATGCTAATCTGAAATTTGACCTGCATATACAAAATTGCATAAAAATTCACCAAAAGCTAGGAATGCTTTACAGAGCTGAAAACTATTTCACCTACAAATCTAAAACTACACTTGTCACTACTTACCTCCTCCCCTCACTATTTTACACTACTCTCATGCTTACTAACCCCCAGTTATCAAAAAAATCAAAACTTGAACAATGCTATAATAAAGTGGCTAAATTGGCTGCAAATATATCACAATTAACATATACACAGCTTCTTATCACCCATAAAATTATCCAGCTTCCATCTGCTCATCTAACACTAAATACTATTCTACACCATTATGTTCCCACTCTGTCATTACAATCGAATGACCAAGAACTCCTCCCTGTCCACAAACCTATCAATCTGCTTCTCTTACCATGTTGCTAAGGCATGGAACTCCTTACCTGTATCCATCAGGTCAATAACCTCCCTCCAATCCTTTAAAACTATTCTGAAAGACTTCCTAACCAAAAACTGTCTCTGTTCTTGTTCAATCCCAGGAAAAACTATATCCCTAAATATGAACAATTAGCTATTCAT
This sequence comes from Protopterus annectens, assembly GCF_019279795.1. Taxonomy (NCBI): domain Eukaryota; kingdom Metazoa; phylum Chordata; order Ceratodontiformes; family Protopteridae; genus Protopterus; species Protopterus annectens. Next base: position 277,577,132 of record NC_056742.1, on the reverse strand, counting down.
ACATTACACCTCCTTACTCTTCTTTCTTTACTCACTTCCTTAGTTCAGCATGTCTCCCTGACTCTCTCTTTCTAAATGTGCCATAAATCTGATTTTCTCTCACCTAATATTGCAGTTCCTATTTGCATTATACTAACTTATCCATAATTCCTCTATGAACTGGCTAAAACTTCTCTAAATATTAAATTATTGCCCAACAAGCTGTAGCTATTCTTAACCAAAGTATGCATACTATGTCTAATTTGGTATTATTATTATTTAAACTGCAGATGTTTTGTATTATTGAGATTGTTCTTAAAATATTTTTGTAATACCTTGGAGCTTTCTTGCCTGGGCCTCAGCTGAAAATGGCCACCTACACAGTTGGACTTTCCAGGTAATCAAATGTCAATAAATAAATATTAATGCTATAGAAATTTATTGGTAACATAGAAAATCAAAACTTTTGCTAAATCTAAAAAGATTACTCAAGTAGAAAACGTTAAATTAAGATCTCTGGTAAGATAAAACAGCCACATCTGTCAATGTGGATCGACCACTAATAAATCCATGCTGAGAAAAATTACTTTTCCCTTATAATAATTTTACTAATACATCTTTCAAAACATTTGCATAAAATAAGACTTACAGGCCTGCAATTATTTACCAATAATTTACTTTCCTTCTTATAAAAGATGTAACCAATGATTCCTTCCAAGAAGGTGGCACAGATCCTGATTCTAATAACTTACTGAACACTATAGGTAAGAGTCCTAAAACTTGTTTTAACCAGTATTATGGCTGTAATATTATCTGTGCCTCTAGTAGTAAATTTTTTAATCGTATTTAATGCCTTATGTACCATGTCATTAGCAATATCTGAAGGTTCATCAGTCTTCTGTTTCCAAAAATAGATGTCTGTCACCCACCTGAACTATGCCTAAACATTTTTCATTAAAATGTGTATTAAACGCATTATCTAGTAATCTACAATCTTTGATTAAGTTTCCCTTAACATCTCTTACATTTATCAAGCATCATTCTTAAATGAATTAATATATTTACAATTTTTTTAGGATTCCTATTATGTCCACCTGACTAATTCTCATATCTAACATTCTCTAATTTAATCATAATTTTTAAATACTTTCCACATTTATGAAGCATTTTCATATTATGTTTATTAGGAAATATATTAGTTTTTCTAAGAAGACTCTTCTTTTTCTTATAAAATTTTATTAATTTGGCATTCCACCAGTAAGGATGCTTACTCTTGTTATGCCTTATTTTATAAACAGTAATTTTTTAATACCTTGAATCAAAATATTCTGCAATATATCATAACCTCCATTTGGTAAATTTGAACATTTATTCCAGTTTGTCAAACATAAATTTGGTGTTTTTAAATCATAACCAATAAAAAAAAGAAGTTAAGTACTTACCATAACATTCCATCTGTGTTGCCCTTTTTCATTCTTCCTCGACCTCTGGGTTTTGGATCCAACTCGGCCGCTTTCAAAAGCTCAGGCTCCGAAGCTCGAACTCCAACCGTTACCTATAATGCCTCATTCCTCCTTGGTTACCTTAGATCGAGTTTGCTGCTACCATGTTTACCAATTATACCATAATATAGACAATGTACATAAATTCTGAAAATGTATTTAAAAAGAGCAGAGAAAGAACAGAAGCTCAACAAGGAACAGAGGTTTCTATAAGCATATCCATTAGGTTATTCACTAGATGGACAGGGGGAAGGAAGGCTCAAGGAAGAATGAAAAAGGACAACACAGATGGAATGTTATAGTAAGTACATAACTTATTTATCTGATATTGTCATTTTCATTCTTCCTCAGTCTGTGGGACAGAGTCCCCAGCTACAATAACCCTGGGTTGCCTTCCCAGAAGGATATTCCGGAGCACTGCAGAACCAAAAGCACACTATCCAGTTTGTAGTCGGAAATTAAGGTGTGAGAATTTGACCACAAGGCAGATGAACAAATATCAATCGAAACTTTAGCCCAAAAAGCTTGAGAAGTTGCTACTGATCTAGCAGAATGAGCCTTGAGGTGCTGAGGTAAAGAAACATCTTTGGATTCATACACAAATGAAATGCAGTCCCTTAACCATTTAACCAAGGTATTTTTAGGAACTGTTTTGCCTTTTTTGATATCGAAAAAGATATAAAAAGCTGTTCATATTTTCTGAAAGATTTAGTTCTGTCTAGATAAAAACACAACTGTATATGAACGTCCAACAGATGAAGGGTATATTCCCCTTTGTTTTGGAAATTGGGAAAAAAGACTGATAAGTTGACAGATTAGTTTATATTGATCTCAGTCACAACTTTGGGTGGAAAGGATGGATTAGTATATAACGTCACTCTGTCCTTAAGAATAAGTAAATAGGGGTATTTAGAGGGAAAGCTTGCAATTCAGATACTCTTCTTGCAGAAGTGATAGCAACTGGAAAAATAGTCTTCTATGAAAAGAATTTCAAATCCATTTTGGCTGACGGTTAAAAGGAGGGTGAACCAGACCCTGTAAAACCATAGTTAGAACTCAAGGAGGTGTTGGATCTTTGACAGTAGTATGATGAAGGAAAGCACCTCTAAGGAAGGCCTTGCACAGTTTGGATGAGGCCAAAGATGATGAATTTTCTCCACTATGATAACCTGAAATGGCTGTCAATTGTACTTTTACAGTGGAATGACTGGCCCCCCTCATAAAAATATGAGCAAGGATATCTAGCACTGCTGGAATAGGAGCAGTGAAAGGATCTAATTGTTGCTGCTGAGCCCAAACAAACATTTTTTTTCCATTTGCTCTTGTAAATTCTCCTAGTTGAAGATTTGTGGGAGGAGATCAGAATGTTTCGGACTGGGGATGAAAGCCTGGTTGATCTAGCCATCATTGGAATTGGAGAAACCATGCAGCTGGTTTCAGACCTGGGAGATCAAGGTACTGGGACAGCAGATCTGGACGTGGTTCGAGCACCTATGGAGGGTAAATCAGATGAGACCAAAGAAAGGTGATCCAGATTTGCCAAAAGGGGCAATGAGGATCACTTTGCTCTTTAACCTGGAAATGTTCTGAAGAAATTTGAGGATCAAAGACAGAGTCAGAAAGGCAGAAAGTGACTGACCCTGAGGGGGGATTAAGGCAAAGAGCCTGCTGCACTTGTTGTTGCAGGGAGATGTGAAGGCATCACAGCAAGGTTGACCCCATTTGTGGAAGATCATGTTTGCCACTGACTGATTCAGCGACCACTCGTGAGGCATCAGTAAGACTCTGCTGAGCCTGTCCACTAGAATGCTGTGCTGCCCCAGAATGAGTGTTGCTATCAGAAAGTGGTTGGTAGAGATTGTCCACTGCCACACTCTCACTGCTTCTCAGTACAAGGGATAGAATCTGGTTCCCCCTTGTTTGTTGATATACCAAACTACTATTGCAGAATTCACATGTGTAGATGTGCTGTTGGTAACAGAGTTATGGTAGCAGCCATGGAGCCCAGGGCCCCGAGTACTAGCTTTCCTGGTGGAAACTGGATTGCCAAAATCTGTCCAATATGTAGTCTTAGGTTCAAAATCCTGTCCAGAGTAAGGAAGGCTAAAGTCTTGGTCATATCCAAATGAGCCCCCCCCTATGCAATTTATGCTATGAACTAGCTGTAGCAGAGACTCTTGCATGTTGATTGTTATGCCCAAGGTAGGAACTAGTTGTAACAGATAGTTCCTGGCTAGGATGAATAGATGCTTGATTGGAGCGGTTAGGAGCCAGTCATCAAGGTATGGAAATATGTGGAATCCTTGCAGTCTGAGATGAGCTGCAACCACTGCCATGCATTTGGTGAACACCCTAGGGGCTGTGGTGAGACCAAAGGGAAGCACTCTTCTGAACTGAAAAAGGCTGGCTCCCATCTTGATGTGTAGATACCTTCTGGAGAATCTGTCCATCTTGATGTGGTAATACGCATCCATCAGGTCTACTGAGCACATCCAATCATCCATTTTCAAAAGAGGTACAATGGACTGGACTGTAACCATTCTGAACTTTGTGGTTTTTACTGACTTGTTCAGGGGTGTCAGATCCAGGATGGGCCTGAGGTCCCCTGTCTTTTTTGGAAATAAAAAGAAACTTGAGTAAATGCCTGATCCAAGTTGATCTGGTGGGACCTTATGGATGATTTTTTTTGGAGCAGCTATGAGATTTCCATCTCCGGTGACTCTCTCTGATTGGGTGAAACATTCATGACAGAACATTTTGGTTTTGGGAGTTTTAAAAAGGGAATGGAGTATCCTCTGGATACGATCCTTTGCACTCACCAATCACTTGTGATGAGCCACGCTTCTGGGTGCCTCCAGAGATGGATAGCCGGGCAACCTTTCAGGAGAGCTGAAAGTACCTGTCCAAGAAGGAATCCCAAGACCCTTGATTTTGTGGACCCCCTCTGCCATATGGATGGTGTCTAACACTGCAACCATTTCCCTCTCTGGCTCTGGGGGAATATTCTCTTGATATTCCTGAAAGGTACTCTGAGATTTCTTGAACCACAGTCACCCCCCGCTGATTCCTGGAAAAGGATCTTTGGGGGTAGAAAAATTAATATCGATGACAGACAGAGTTTTTCCATCTTTCTCACTACAGCAGAGTGTGTCTCTAACAATGGGCCCAAATAAAGATGATCCGTCAAAGTGGACACTGATGAAAGACACCTTGAAAGGTTCTGCAAAGTCACACAGCTGCATTCAGGCATGGCACCTAATGGCAATGGCTCTTGAGGTACCCTTCGCCGCATGGGAGGTTGACCTCATGGATGAATTGGAAATTGACTACACAGTGGCCAATCTGGAGGAGAAGGATTTTCTCTCCTAATAAGACATGGACTCTGGGACCGAGCTAGAGAGTTCTTTCATTAAATCCCTTTTTAGCCTAGTAAAATGGGAAAGGTAATTTAAGGCTCATAAGGTGAAGGTAGGCTACGCATAACCTCTCTTGCTGAATCTGTCCATAGCCCTTCACTCCCTGTTAGGCGGATGAACAGTGGAGCTTTCTTGGGCCTGCTCCTTCTTGGTGGCTGCTTTAACAACCTTGGCAACTACCGGCATTCCTTTAGTCCAACGGGGTCGGTCAGTGGGAGCACTAGGGATTTTGTCAGCATGCTTGGGGAGAGGTTCTACTGTGGCGTGATCCTTCCACACCCTGTTTGATACCAGGTCGAGTGCATCAGTAGGGAGAGACATCCAAGATGTAGATAGGCTGGACGCAAAAGCCTCCAGGAACACCATTTCTTCTGGGGTCGGGTTTTGGAAAGATGATCCACCTCTTTGGAGCAGGATTTCCAAGATGTCTCCAAAGGAGACATCCTCAGATGGAGATCTGGGGGACCCTTTCTATTCCCAGAAATCAGTGTCTTCTGTTACAGATTCTTCTGGGGAATCCAGCTGCCTCCTTTTACACCTTCTCTTCTGAGGAATCTCCTCAGAGGGATGATCTGGGGAGATGTCAGAAGAAATCTGGGGTTCCACAGGTATAAATAATTGCAGGCTTTACTGGGCTGGCTGTCCCAAGGGGGGCAGTGGTGAGGTCTCAGAAACAGTCTCCAAGGGGGTGAAAAGTGGATCCAACAGAGTGGGAGCCAAGGACCTCCTGGGCATGGAGAGAACCCTCTCCACCACCTCGAAAGCAGAATGGGCTGGCAAAACAGAAGACTGTCCTCCCGGAGCCAAAACTACCAGCACAGAGGATTCCTGAGCACTTCCAGCCCTCCACTCCAACAGGGAAGCTGGGACAGAGCAGCTGAACAGCAACGATCTGAGGGGAAGAGATGGATCTGAAAACTTCAGAGTGTTAAGGTCAACTCCTCAGAGCCGATGTCGAGGCTTTGGTTCAGAGAGCTGCTCTGCCTCACAACGATTGGAACGAGCGAGTCAGGGAAGGTGCTGGAGTCAAAGAGAGATCCACTATCAGCTCCATAACCTCAGTTCTCGGGGCATTTGGATCCAAGGGCTCCAAAGTCGGTCGGAATGGGGAAGAACTCATGTTCTAAATGGTGACTGTCTGTCCATGGTCCCAGTAGGGGACAGAGCTGGTAAGACCCCCATCTGGATCTTCATCTGAATGAATTGCCTCATCAATCTGTCCACCTCTGATTCAGAAAGTCTGTTGGAAAACCTGACAGATTATGCTGTGGAAGGTGGCCTGGACGAAAGCATTGGAGATCTCTTTTTATGGGGAGACCCTGTGATAGGAGGAGGAGCCTCTGAAGGCAAAGGAGCTTGGGGCTGAGTAGAGGACTGGGTGGACTGACTTGGATCCAAGGGTCTGGGATCAGACACCTTAGCAACCCTGGCTGGAGGCTCGTCTGAAAATGAGGAAGTAGACTTCCCCTGGGAGCATTTTCTGCATTCCTTGTCTTTTCTATGTTTCTTGGAATGGGGTTGAGCCCCTGAAGAAGAACAACATGCAGACAGGGCCGAAGGAGGTAAAAGGCCCTTCTGTCGGCTACTGCTTGCTGGTGAAACACCTCGCAGATAGAGCAGGAGGCTTTGAGGTATGCAAAGCAGAGACAATATATGCACTCCCTATGGACATCAGTTAAGGGAATCTTGTGCCCACAGGAAGTGTACTTTTTGAAGCCTAAAAGCTTCTCAAACATCCTACAAGACTAAGAAAAAGAAGAAAGAAAAGCGAAAAAAACAATTACCACCAAGAATGCGCCAGCAGATGCAAAACTATTAAACTAAGACTTTTTGTTTTGTTTTGTTTTTTTTTTATATTATATGCCAGAAACACAGGTTAAGAGGTAGAGTAGAGCAGCAGTAAAGGAAAAACTACACCAGTAAGTCAAACAACTTAAAAAACTACACCAGTAAGTTAAACAACTTAACTGAGAACCATAAACGTCTCACAAAGAGCTTGAGTCAGTAGACCACGATACTTCTCCTAAGAGCAGTAAGCAAGATCTGAGGTAACTGGGGGGGGGGGGCTCGAGCTTTGGAGCCTTAGCTTTTGAAAGTGGCCAGGTTGGATCTAAAACCCACAAGTCAAATAAGAATGAAAATCACATCATATTCATAATTATAATATTTTATCACACTGCTAATTCTACACGGAACAGATAAATTAAATAAAATTGAGTAATAATCAGAAGATCCAAGAGGAGTGGAAATTCAAAGATTACTAATGGCTCTAGTTAAATCGATACAAATAAGATCCAAAATAATTTCCCATGGGTTGGAACATCAACAAGTTCAATCAAATTATTGAATTTAAAAACTCTGTCGCATAACAATTAGTCATTTCTCCATCACAATCAATACAAGGGTAGTTAAAATCTTCTAATAATATATGCTTATTAGTATTCACAAATTAATCTAACCTAGTCCCAATGTCTAATAGAGCCCATATGAGGTGTGCAATAAAGCATAATTATAATTGATTCTTTAGGAAAAAAAATATTAGCCCAACTGAGATGCCTTTTAAATCATGACTGGTTTACATCAAACAAGAAAGAATGGAATAATGTACCCATAATGTGACACCTCCACTCCTCTGATTTTTCTAAGGCACTCATATTAATTACAATGTGGAATTTCTAAGATATAAGAATTTCAGTTTTCAGTAACAGCAGTTATAATTTTCAACTAATATAATACTTTTTAATTCATCTCCTTTAGATCCCAGACTCTGTTAATTACAAAATAAACACTTTTACAGTTTGATAAAGTATTCTACAATTGTCTTTGTGGATATAGTTTTTGGGGGTCACTAAAAAACAACTTATATAATCAGAAATCATGCCTAAAAGTACATCAGTCTCCCAGTGACTAAGATATATTCTAGCCTTAGCAGCTATGTGATAATCAAAACTGAATTCTGCCCAGAACTTGATAATTTTGATACTGTAGACCAAACATAGTTGCCTCAGCCATGTATTATACACATGCACCTTGATCGATTGTTAATCTATCTGAGTGAAGGAATAATCTCACAAATTATTAATTCTATAGATGAGACTTCCATGATTTCAATTATTCCTAAAATACTTTGATTTTCACGTGATTTAATGGAGAACACCCCTTGAAATACTATTGTATTGCACTTTGATTTTATCTTAAGAATTCTAGGTAACACATTAAAAAGTCAGTTTACTTTAACTCAGGGAGTTAAGCAATGGTTATTCTGTTTTATTCACTGTGCCAAATTTATTAGCTGTTTTTAAATAGAGTCAGCTATAACCAATATTTCATATTCATTCAATGAATGCCCGTCAGTACAGATTGTCATTCCACTGTCATCTCGTTCCTTCCACATATTAGAGACTGACTGACCACACTAGGGCTCTGTTTCTATCAGCATATTGTCTATTATCAGTTGCACTGCCCATTCCTTTTTTATTAACTAAATTTTCAACATCCTGAGCATCATTTGTACTGAGAATTTCTTCATCCAGTTCTCTAGTACAACAATTCAGAACTCTTACCACTTTTCCTCTCGTCTGTCTTTGAAACAGGCCTTATCTTCCATAGTTGGTGCAATATTTCCTATTCCTCTATTTGATATTATTACTCTTGGATATACAATGCTGTTAACCATTAAATCACTTATTTTGATAGCTTCTTTAAAGCTTTTTTCTGGTATTTCAGCTCTCTCTGTAGCCGCTGAAGATTTATTATGTAAAACACATTTAGTTTGAACTAAGACTAGTGTTTGCAATCCCATTACACTATATGAGAGAAGAAGATTCTATTTCAAAAACTTTAGAAATGCTTTTAAGTTTTGCAAAAAAAAAAAAATCCATTTGTATATTATTTACATCATTATTGCTTCTTCTTTTTTATTCTTAAATCCTCGCCCTTTTTCTTTGTTTTCACTGGAAATCATTTAGCTGTGTCTGAAATCCTTATGCTACCAGCAGTGCTATTCTTTTTCTGTTTATTAACATTTTTAAACTCAAGTGTTACTAGATTTCTTTACAGTGAGAATGTGCTTATTATCTCATTTCCAGGAATAAACTCAGTATTTTTTTTAACCCAATCCCATTACTGCATGGGCAGCTGGTCTGAAAATCACTCCACCTCTTACTATCCAAAATTAATACTAATTTGCTTAACTTTAAGCAGTTACTACATCATTTCTGAGCTGATAAAGTGACCTTTAAAAGTGAACAACGAACACTCCATCAAGTAACTATTCTTATCCAAGTCCTCCAAAATGTAAGAATTTAATGAGCTCACAATAACTGACAAGTAATTATATCAATAATACTAAATATCTCACTAGCACACAAAGTATAAGCTTTGTAACAACAAATAAATCCCCATACAACTAAACTTACTTGTATGTAAACTGATAATGTTTACCTGCTGCTTAATAGATAAAATACACCAAAAAAGAAAGAATAACATATAAATGATAATTGTCACTAACCCTAACCTACAGCATGTCTTTGTAGTGGCCTTACAAGTGATTGTGATCATGCATTTACACAGTACAGTCCTTTTGCCATAGTAAACATCAGCAATATTTACGAATTGTTAAAAAAGCAAGTGAACACTAAAACTAGGATGTCATAACTAAATATACATGCAAAAGGCATCAGTAACCCTTTTCATGTAGTTTTCAAAACAAAATACAGTGGTGTACCGTACACCAATATGACACATCTTAGCATCAACACTTGATGGAAGCATCTGCTTTACAAGCATCCGGCTGCTGAAGTAATGTGATACAGCCTCTCCCTATTGGCTAACTAGCCCTTCAGTCATATTTTTCAGTTCAAGCCTCCGACAACAGTAAAATAAGAAAATGAGTGTTCTTGGTGTCTTATAAAAGGCTAGAGATTGTACTCAAAGTAAACAAAAGTAAAAATTACTGTGTTTCAGCTGTTTGCTGAGTGTTCTCTGCATTTTGAAAAAGATGAGCTTGCACTCAAAGTGTAAAAAAAAAAAGTCAGAATTAGTGTGTGTATCAGCTGCTTGCACCAATTATCAGAATTGATTAATTTATAAAATCTGAATAAGCAGAAGCCCAGAGAGAATCAGACGATGAATAGACAGCAAATAGTGAAGATTAGGTTACGTGAATAGACAGAAAGGAATTGCACTTTGCATAATGTTTTAAATGGAACTGGTGTATGGCAAATATTTAATTAGTTAATTTATTGCACTAACAAACTGTAGTTTTTATGATTTTTAAAATTAAAATGGAATGTATGGAAAGCAGTATTACCAAAGCAACCGAGGCTTTGGCAGTGTCTGTGCTGAGATAAGAGGGGGTACTCATACAGGTTACCGCAGAGTGTACACTATGTTTATACCCTGTGTAACCTTTTTAAAGTCAAGAACAGCTCTACCACAATGCTTTTGCTGTCTGTTCACTCAGAATGGTTACACATAGTGTATACTTTGTGGTAACTTTTCTGAATTTCAACTAAGATGTCAGTTGTAGTTAAGGAGTTAACCCACATAACTCATCTGTTTCTAGCAAGGTTAATTACTTACCATCTACTTATTACACAATACTAACTAATAACACTGCCAATAAATGCAAGATACATCTTTGTGACAGCTCTCCAACCATAATATTTCACTATATAATCCTTGATGTATTTTAGATTCTTCAAGTTGCTATCACATTGTTAGGATGAAAATAAAAGTAAAGTGAAGCCACGCATGTACGGCAGCTGCAAGGTCTCAAACAAACATGAATAGTTCAAAATCATAAGACCAGCAAACAGTGGCTATATTAATCAAAACTTTTTCTTTCCTTGTACAAAAGCGCACACAGAGTAAAAAACAGACCGGTTTCGGCTATACTGTCATTTAGCCTTCATCAGTGTAAATAAAATACAACAGTTTTACTCTTAATATATAGTTAGAAAGTGAACATGTGACCAATTAAAGGTGCTCGTTTAATCCAGGTTTAAATAAACCATCTAACTTAATGATCCATTTTTTTCCTTCCCATTTAATATTTCATGCCAACCAGATTTATTGGATCTGGATCCACCTATTCTATCAATCACTGTAAAGCTGAACACAGTATTTTTATGCAGTATGGTGTGTTTATAGAGGGCTTTGGTTAGTATGGTGTTTGATATCAATAAGGTGCTCCGAGACTGTAAACTTTAATGGTCTCAATGTTTAAACAATATAGAAAGCCGAACAACTGCAACTGGCAAGATATATTACCCAGTCTGTGTGGCAGTTTGCGAAAGAAGAAATATCAAAGACCCGAACAGTATTTTTACTACTAAAACTTTTAGTCTTAAGGATTCTGGGGCAGTGGACACAGTGTCCACATGGAAAGCAGCCAATTAAGGGATCCCCTGAAAATGTAACTTGGGAATAATGACTGTCCCTTTCCTGAAAGTGTTTATAATGATTGAAATGTGAGGCCAAATTTTTTCGTTTTCTGAAGGAAAAATAACATCATCTTCTTCTTTCGGCTGCTCCTGTTAGGGGTCGCCACAGCAGATCAACTGTTTCCATTTCTTCCTGTCCTCTGCATCTTGCTCTGTCACACCAACCACCTGCATGTCCTCTCTCACCACATCCATAAACCTTATCTTAGGCCTTCCTCTTTTCCTGTTACCTGGCAGCTTCATCCTTAGCATCTTTTTCCCAATATACTCTGCATCCCTCCTCAGCACATGTCCAAACCAACGTAATCTTGCCTCTCTGGCTTTGTCTCCAAACCTTCCAACCTGGGCTGACACTCTAATATACTTATTCCTAATCCTGTCCATCCTCGTCACACCCAGTGCAAATCTTAACATCTTCAACTCTGCCACGTCAAGCTCTGACTCCTACCTTTTTGTCAACGCCACTGTCTCCAACCCATATAACATAGCTGGTCTCACTACCCTCTTGTAGACCTTCCCTTTCACTCTTACTGGTACTCGTCTGTCACAAATTACTCCTGACACTCTTCTCCACCCACTCCATCCTGCCTGTACTCTCTTCTTCACCTCTCTTCCACACTCACCATTACTCTGAACTGTTGATCCCAAGTACTTAAACTCATTCACCTTCGCCACCTCTACTCCCTGCATACTCACCATTCCTCTATCCTCCCTCTCATTCACACACATATATTCTGTCTTAGTCCTGCTGACCTTCATTCCTCTTCTCTCTAGAGCATATATCCACCTCTCCATGGTCTCCTCCACCTGTTCCCTACTCTCACTACAGATCACAATGTCATCTGCAAACATCATAGTCCACGGGGACTCCTGTCAGATCTTGTCTGTCAACCTGTCCATCACCATTGCAAATAAGAAAGGGCTCAGAGCTGATCCTTGATGTAATCCCACTTCCACCTTAAACACATCTGTCACTCCCACCGCAGACCTCACCGCTGTCGCACTACCCTTGTACATATCCTGTACCACTCTTACATACTTCTCTGACACTCCCGACTTCCTCATACAATACCACAACTCCTCTCTAGGCACCCTGTCATATGCTTTCTCTAAATCCACAAAAACAATGCAACTCCTTCTGACCTTCTCTGTACTTCTCCATCAACACTCGCAGAGCAAACATTGCATCTGTAGTGATCTTTCCGGGCATGAAACCATACTGCTGATCACTAATCATCACCTCCCTTCTTAACCTAGCTTCCACTATGCTTTCCCATAACTTCATGCTCTGACTGATCAGTTTAATCCCTCTGTAGTTACTACAGCTCTGCACATCACCCTTATTCTTAAAAATTGGTACCAAAACACTTTTTCTCCATTCCTCAGGCATCCTCTCACTTTCCAAGATTTCATTAAACAATCTAGTTAAAAACTCCACTGCCATTTCACCTAAACACCTCCATGCTTCCACAGGTATGTCACTGGGACCAACAGCCTTTCCGTTCTTCATCCTCTTCATAGCTATCCTTACTTCCTCCTTGTTAATCCATTGCACTTCATGATTCACTATCCGCACATTATCCAACCTTCTCTCCCTCTCATTCTCTTCATTCGTCAACCCCTCAAAGTACTCTTTCCATCTGCTCAACACACTCTCATTGCTTGTGAGTACATTTCCCTCATTATCCTTTATCACCCTTACCTGCTGCACATCTTTACTAGCTTGGTCCCTCTGTCTAGCCAATCGGTACAGGTCCTTTTCTCCCTCCTTAGTGTCCACCCTTTTATACAACTCTTCATACGCCTTATCCTTAGCCTTCGCCACCTCTTTCTTTGCCATGCACCTCATCTCCTTATACTCGTCTACTTTCTTCATCTCTTTGATAATCCCACTTCTTCTTCACCAACCTCTTCCTCTGTATACTCTCCTGTACTTCTTCATTCCACCAGTAGGTCTCCTTGTCCTCCTTCCTCTTTCCAGATGTCACACCAAGCACCATTCTAGCCATCTCTCTTACTAGCTCTGCTGTAGTTACCCAGCTATTCGGTAACTCTTCACTGCCATCCAGTGCCTGTCTTAACTCTTCCCTGAACATAACCTCACAATTACTCTTTTTCAATTTCCACCATTTGATCCTTGGTGCTGCCCTCACACTCATCCCCCTCTTCTTGATCACCAATGTCATCCTACAAACCACCATACTATGCTGCCTAACTACACTTTCCCCCACCACTTTACAGTCTCCAATCTCCTTCAGATTGGTCTTTCTACATAAAATATAATCCACCTGTGTAATAACATCTACTTCCTAAAATTTCACTTAATCTATTGTCAGCCAACAAGATATTCCAATGGTGTTGGACACTGTCCATCAGGACAACAGTATTCCGATCATAGGTGATGACAAACCTTAAAGGGGATCCCCCACATTTAAATTTTTCTTTTTATTGGAGAAGGTTCTCCCTTTCCATATTCTCCACACTGTTTTTAACATGCAAAACTTGTCCCATTTTGTAACCCCTGTCCCTGAGTCTAGATACCAGGTCATCCCTGAAATGCCCATATGTACCCCCATCAGAACAGATGCGTTTCATCCTCATCAACTGGGACTTAGGAATGTTCTTGCAGATATGGGGGGATGAAAGCTGGTGGCATGGAGACAGGAGTTGTGTTCGGGGAATTTACGATAAACTTCAATAATCAAAGTGTGGTCCGGAGCCCTGATAACTAGAATATCCAAGAAGGTGATCCTTTCTTTATGATGATTAACCATAAATTGTATCCCCCATTTAGTCTCATTTAAATAACTGACAAATTCCAATAGGTATTCAACATCCGATCTCCAAACCAACCAGCAATCCATTCAAGTATCTCTTCCAAATATCCATTTCCTCCATATACAAATTATGGGAGCAATCATAAATGATCTGTTCCTCAATATATGCCATGAATAAATCGGCATATATTGGGGCAAATGACGCTCCCACAGCCGTACCTTGTATCTGCAAGAAGCATTTGTCCTGATAAAAAAAGACGTTCTTAGTAAGCACATGTTCTGTGAGGCCAATAAGGAACGTATTGAAGCCGGGCTGGTAAAGGTCAGTTTTCTATAACCAGTATTCTAGCCCTGCCCAATGCAGGATATTGGTATACAAGACTGTGACATCCAATGTACACAGTAACCAGTCCAGTTCAAGTTGCATATCTGAAATGACCTGAAGGAATTCGGTAGTATCTCTAATTTGTGCCCTTACACATTTAAGTAATGGCTTAAGATATTTAGTGAGAAACAGGGACAAAGGTTCGGTGAGGGAACAATTGGTCTACCAGGAGGACAACGTGGATTTTGAAGTAGGATGAAAATGAAGTCTTTATAATGGCACTGGCTAGTTAGACAGTACTGAAAATGCTATCTACCTAAAAAAACTGCTTCCTGGGTATTCTTAAAAAAAATGGAACACTTTCTTGTCCAGGTAATAAAAATACATATATATAAAATGAACAGAGACTGGTCAAAACCTTCAGAGATTGTTTGTAGAGTTATTACTGTTTTTCCCTGAAAAAGTACTTACTATACTATCAGTATTGTGCCTTACTATACTATTAGTAGTCCAGGAAGCAAATGCATCCCATGGCTTTGCTTCTAAAGTACAAATCTAGGTCTTTTCAGATGAATCATATCTTTTGTTTTCAAAGATTTAATTCAAAGTCATTCAAACAAAACTCAAATAATAAAAATGCTGAATAACTCCCCTGTGTTATTAACACCATAACTTTCTTTTATTGGAGCTCTGCAAGGCCTTTAAAATGTGAGAGCTGGGACAATATTTACATAATAATGGGTAAAAGTACAAAAAAAGAAGTTATGTACTCACCATAATGTTCCATCTGAGTAGTTGTACTTCATTTGTCTTAAACCTGTGGGTTACGGATCCGTATCAGATCCGAGCCAGCAACTTTTACTAGCATCTGCTCCGAGCTCCAAACTCTTCCCCTAAACCATAATACACCCACTAACTTCCATCCCCAGATCGAGTTTGCTGAACCTTATACTGATAACCCAACCTGAAAAATGTACTTGTGACCTAAACTGCAGCCCGTAGGCTGATCATATGCCAAGGTCCGGGGGAAGGAGGGAGGGACGGTTGAAGACAAATGAAGTACAACTACTCAGATGGAACATTATGGTGAGTACATAACTTCTGAATCTGATGTAGTTTACTTCATTTGGTCTTCAATCTGTGGGACAGAGTCCTCAGCTACTAAACTCCTGAGAGGCCCTCATGGAAGGATATTCCAGAGCATCACGGAACCAAAGGATGTACTCCTTCTGGAAGTCAAATCCAATTTGTAATGAGAAATAAACATATGAGATGAGGACCAAGTAGCTGCATAACAAATATCATCCAAAGACACCTTAGACCAAAAGGTGGCAGACATAGCCATGGACCTAGTGGAATGAGCTTTCACCTGACCTGGAGGAGACGTGCCTCTGTCCTTGCAGACCTACAGGATGCATGAAGAAATCCATCTAGCTATAGTGACCTTGGAGATAGGTTTCCCCAAAAAGGGTTTATAGAAGGATACAAACAATTGATCTGATTTATGGAAATGTTTTGTCCTGTGTAAACAGAATCGTAACTGTCTATGAACATCCAACAGGTGGAGTTTGTATTCCATCTTCTTAGTAAAATTAGGAAAAAACACAGGCAAATTGATGGTCTGATTGATATTGACTGGTGATGCCACCTTAGGAAGGATTGGGTCGAAGGGAAACCCCAATCTTTGGAAAAATCAAGTAAGGAACTTTGATGGACAAGGCCTGTAATTCTGAAACCCTTTTGGCTGAGGTAATAGCCACCAGAAAAGCTGTTTTCCATGATAAAAATTTCAGATCTGCAATCACGGCAGGCTCGAAAGGTGGAGCGAACAAAGCTTGAAGAACCATAGTAAGGTCCCATGAGGAACAGGATCTTTGACGGGGGGGGGGGTGTAATAAAAAGGTGCCTTTAATAAAGGCTTTACACAGCCTGGAAGAGTCTAAAGAGGCAGAATTCTCGCCCACATGAAAATGAGAGATGGCAGTCTACTGAACCTTGACCGTAGAAGAATTAGCTCCATGTTGAAAATTATCAGCTAGAAAATCAAGAATGGCAGAAAGAACAGCCATGAAAGGGTCTAAGCTCCTTTGTGAGGCCCAAAAGGAAAAACATTTTCACTTGCTGCGATAAACCTTCCTGGTTGAAGACTTATGAGCAGCCACCAAAATAGATCTAACTGAGGAGGATAGTCCAGGAGTCCTAGTAATCACGGGAACTGGAGCAGCCAAGCTGTGAGCTTCAGGCTGTCCAGATTTGGATGAGGCACCCCCGAAGGGTGTGAAATTAGATCCTGAATGGGATCTAGGATCCAAGGCAGAGCCAGAAGGCAAGACTAAAGGAAGGGAAACCATACCTGGCGATGTCAGAACAGGACAATGAGGATCACTTTGCTCCCCAGTTGACGAGCTTTCTGTAGAAACCTTGGAATAAGAGGTACTGGCAGGTAAGCATACAGAAGACCGGGAGGCCAAGCATGAACTACAGTGTCTCTGGGGGACTCCCCTGGCAGGGGGTTCAGAGCAAGAATCTTGCTGCACTTCACATTGGAAGGAGATGTGAAGAAATTGCAGCAAGGTTGACCCCACTCACTGAAGATCTGTTTCGCTACTGACAGATTCAGAAACCACTCGTAAGGCATCAGAATGGTCCGACTTAGCCTGTCCTCTAGGATGTTGGACCATCCCGGAATGTGCGTTGCGATGAGAAAGCGACCGGTGGAGATCACCCATTCCCACACTCTCATGGCCTTGCGACAAAGGGGGTAAGATCTGATCCCTCCATGTTTGTTGATATACCAGAGCACTGACATGTTGTCTGACTGAATAGCAATCGTTCCCAGAGGAAGAAAGACATGAAGGGCCTGCAACACTAGAAGGACCACCCTCATCTCTAGGACATTTATGTGCAAGCTGGTCTTTATGAGGGACCACAGGCCTTGGACTGTCCTGCCTGAATAATGCCCCCCCACAAGAGTTGGGAGGCATCCGTGGTCACTGTGGCTTGGGCCGGGGCTAGAACAAAGGGTCATCCCTCCAAAATGTCCGTCGAGCACATCCACCATATGAGGGATAACTGACAGACTCAACTGAGTTGAATTGGATATGCCAATGGCAGTTCCAACAGAGACCATTGTATAGCTAGAGTCCACTGTAGAATTCTTATGTGTAACCGGGCACACGGGAGAAGAGTTATGGTCGCCGCCATCGAGCCTATGTCTCTCAACACTGATTCTACCGTTGAGAGACGAGAGTGGTAAGATCAGGGAGACATGCATCCTCAGGTTTTGAACTCCCTCCGAGGTCAGGAAGATTTTGCACTGAAGAGTATCTGTCCTGGCACCAATGTAGTCTATCACCTGTACAGGATCTAGAAGAGATTTGGATGCACTGAGTGTGATCCCCAAATGCAGGGCAAGAGTCAGGAAATAAATCTCTGGTTTAGGAGAGTAGACGTCTGGTGGGAGCAGTGAGGAGCCAATCGTCCAGGTACGGATAGACCTGAATCCCCCTGAAGCCTCAGGTGAGCCGCTACCACCACCATCACTTTGGTAAACACCCTGGGGGCTGTGGTGAGACCAAAGGGTAGGGTTCAAAATTGGTAATGATTGACTCCTAGCCGGAAGCGGAGGAACTTACTGGAGCTTCTATGCATTTTTATGTGGTAGTAAGCATCCTGGAGGTCACAAGCACATCCAGTCGCTCTCTTGCAGGTATGTCATGATGGACTGTAATGTAACCATCTGGAACTTCTCTTTGGCAACTGATAGGTTCAGGGTAGAAAGGTACAGAATGGGCCTTAAGTCCGCCATTTTCTTTGGCACCAAAAAGAACCTGGAGTAGAGGCCCGATCAGGACTGATCTGACGGGATGGTTTGATGGCTCATTTTTCTAGCAGCTTGGAAATTTCCTGTGCTGCTGCCTCCCTGGTACATCTGGGAGGTGACTGGGAGATTCGGGGAACCCACAAAGGGGATGGAGTATACTCTGGATATGATCTGAAGCACCCAGTGCTCCATTATGGACTCCCATGCCACTAGGTGCAAGGACAATTGTCCCCTGATTGCCTCCAGAGTAGAGTAGTCGGGCAACCCCTCAGGATTTCTGCCCAGGTCTGTCCGAAAAAGGTTCTCAAGACCCAAAATTCCGCGGACCCCCTCTGCCTCTGAGCCGGCATCCACTCTGTCCCCCTCTGCCTCTGGGGGAAGAAGAGCCCTGAGTGTCCCGTGAATACTGTGACTTCCAGAACCACATCATCCTTTGCTCCTTCTGGGAAAAGGAGCTTTGAGGGTTCGAAAAGCAGATCCTGACAGCAGACAGTGTCTTCCCGTCCTTCTCACTCTGGACTAAAGTGTCTTTGACGGTCTTACCAAAGAGTGTAGAGCAATCATAAGGGGCATTGGCAAAAGACGCCTTGAAGGGTTCCGAAAATTGACATAACATAAGTCAGACGTTGCACCTCATAGACATGCCGGACCCAACCGCCCTAGCCACTGCTTCCATAGCATGTGAAAGGAGTCGCATGGACGTGTTAGAGACTGCTTTTAAAGTGGCCATCCTCATGGAGAACGAAATCTTGTCCTCCTGCAACATGGACTTAGGGGGAGACTCCTCCAGCTCCTTTACCAGGTCGCTTTGGAGTCTGGTGACATGGGCCAGGTAGTTCAATGCCCTAATCGAAAAGGTAGCTGAAGCATAAACCCGCTTCCCTAGGCAGTCCATCTTCCGCGACTCTTGGTCAGGAGAATGGACAGAGGAGGTCAACTGAGCAAGGTCCTTCTTAGTGGCTGCTGCTACCACCATAGCGTCTATGGGGGAGCCCTTGTTCCATGCTGCTCTGTCTATGGGGGGGGGGACTTAAAATCTTATCAGGTCTTTTTGGAATAGGTTCCATGGTGTCTAGTTCCTTCCATGCCTGCGAGGTGACCAGAGCCACCAAAGGATCCATGGAAGCGAACACTCAGGAAGTAGATGGGCCCATGTCGAAAGCCTCCAGGAACACTGACTCATCAGAAGAAGGTTTGGGGGCAGACCAGCCTCCCCGTTGGTGCAGGATTTCCATGATGTCTTCGAAAAGAGACATCCTCGGGAGGTGACCTAGGGGAACCTTCTCCATCATCCAGGTCAGTGTCCTCGGTGAGGGACTCAAGGGTGTCCAAGTTCCTCCTCTTGCATGTATGCTATTGAGGTACCTCTCCGGGGGGAGCTCGCATGCCACTTATTCCGCAGGGGGAACTGTCTGGGGCTCCTCGAGCATGGTCTGTCCCTCTGGTAAAACAATGGGGACCGTAGACAGAGCCGAGGGGGTCTGGGGTGGAGTCCGAGGGGGCAGTCAGGGGTCTCGATCCAGCGGAGAGAACCATTTCTACCACACTGAATGCCGAAGGTGAACGCACCTCCTGAGAAACCAGTAAGGAGGCCGGTCTCCCCATGTCCGATGAGAGAATCTGAGTCGGGCCTGAGGTAGATAGAGCTCTGAGGGAAGTAACCTGGGCCGACAAAGTCAGAGCCGAAGAAAAAGGATCCACTCCCTTGGATCTGACTCCCAAGCTCTGGCTCTGAGAGCAGCTCGGATCCGAGCTGGTCGGATCTGGCACGCTCCAGGCAGCTGTTGGCATTATGGAAGTAGGTACCGTCGGCGCCAACCCCCTGACCAAAGCCAACCTCAGATCCAAACACTCCGAACCCAATGGTTGGATCGGAGAAGGAGATATAGGCTGGAAAAAAGGAAGCGAGCTCCCCCCCTCCTGAGGGAGGAGGGCTGGCAAGACCCCCACCTGGATTGGAGTATGGCTAAACCTCATCATTTTATCCAGATCAATGTCAGACAAGGACCGAGTGGACCTCGATGAGGCTACAGACTCTGACCTGGTGGGTCAGGGTACCGAGGCCCGAGAAGCTGAACCTGTCTCCTCCAGCTCCACGGAGAACCTCGGAGATCGGAGACAAGGGGAGTCACATGTCCGTAGTGTTTTTACAGGTGAAGGGAGGTCTGGAGACCTCTTTCGCTTTTCCCTCGCCTTCGACTCTCTCTCCTTCTCTCTACCCCTCCTCTGCTCTGCTTCCACATGCTTTTGTACAGGAGGTTGAGTCCCAGCCTGGGAGGTAGGAAAAGCCAGGGGAAGAGAGGAGGGAGAGGTGGCCACAGCAGCCACTGTGACCGGAGACGAGGAAACAGACTCTAAAGGGGAAGAAGGCCTTTGAGAGCCAACTTGGCATTCCTATCTTTAATGGTGCGGGGGATGAGGCCCGCACATATACTGCAGTCCACACTCAGATGAGCCACGTCCAAGCACATAACACAAAGAGTGTGGCCATCCGCAGGGGATAATTTATGGCCACACTCAGTGCAACACTTGAAAATAAGCTTTTCAGCCATACTGTCAGTAGAAAGAGAACTTAAGAAAAAAGTTGTTTCTTTCTTACTGGCACACACCCACACACCCACACCCACTCACCACAGTCGTACACAGAAAACATGGGGGGGGAGCAAAAATCTACACAGCAATACAAACTACTCTAACTATCCTAAAACACTACAACTCAACGCACCAAGTGAGGGGAGGAGAAAGGGGAACCTATACTAACACTACCTAACATTTTTTTGAGAAAAAGATACTCAAAAGGTTTTTACCCACTTGACAAAGTTGGAGCTCAAGAGATCACAATGCAAAGCTATTTGCGGCAAATGAGATCTGGGGATGTAAGGTAGTGGAGGTGTATTATGGGTAAGGGGAGGAGTTTAGAGCTTGGAGCAGATGCTAGTAAAAGTTGCCGGCTCGGATACGATAAGGATCCATAACCCACAGGTTGAAGACCAAATTAAATAAACTACTTCAGATTAAATTTAATTATGACACAGTATTAACAGTATGTTGCCACTGTCTTTGTTGCTGTGTAATGAATGAAGAAATTGCCAATATCTATGACAATCAGAGACATCATTAAGTATATTTTACAAATAATTAGACAAATATAACCATACGGCATCCATTTTGTGGTGCAGGCAGGCACAACCAACCTATCAGAAGAGACAACTGAGGCAGTGGCAAGCAGAGACAAGAAGCTTACACAGAGCTGTCTGGAAAGGGAGTAGTTTGTATCACTCTCAGAAGTGTTGCCTCTATGAGCAGCTAGTATACTAAGGAAGGACGGAGACAAAAATGGTTTGTTGCAGGTGTGGATAAAGAAGGGCTTGAGACTGACAGGAAGATGGAGAAAGAACACCTTTACTCCAGGAGCAGTATAGTAGAGTTGTGCAAGATGAACTTAACATAACAGGAGAAGATTGAATGATCACTACTGTAGCAGCCTTAGCTACATGGGTAATATCCTGACAACAATACACAGCCGGCCAGCTTCAAAGCTTCTGGGTACATTCCACTTACCAAACTGTCAAACAGGTCAAGCTGAGCTGACTAAAAGACAAGTTTGGGAAAAAAGCCCTTCAGAGCTTTCCTGCCAGCAGAAAGGACAATGGGAAAATAAATAAATAAAGGTCCACACCCTGGCATTAAAAAAGCAGCAAAAATCAAGGGGGTGGCTTCTGCAGCATGTGATCATTTAAGCATCTACTTTTATGGTAGTTTCAAATCAAACATCTGTACTATGTTCATCATATTACTCACTGCTGCAGTATCCTTAGCCATATGAGTAGATTACCTTAGCTAACTACATTTAGGAGGTGAAAGGTGAAGGATCCAGGAGCCCCTGGAGCATGGTCCTAGCAACATTTGATTTGGACCTACAGAAGGAATCAGGCTTATACTGCTTTGTAAAATATGTATAAAGGATCAAGTATCAGCTTCTATAATACTCCTAAATCCATTTCCAAAAAGCCATATGTGAAGCAGAGGCTCTGGAAGAGTATGTGCTGATCCTTCCTGGAATAGTTTTGTAATGTTTAGTATAACAAAATGTAATAGCCTTAGAAAACCATTTGGAAATGGTCTATTTTGACACAGGTCATCTCTTCTTCTTACCTTCAAAAGAAATGAGCAATTGATCCGAAGATCAAAAGATTTAGTTCTGTCAAGATAGTACCAGAATCTTCTGTGAACACCCAAGGTATGGAGTATCTTTGGTCCCTCATTTTTAGGTTCATAAAAGAAAAAAGAGAAATGGATAGTTTTGTTTAAAGTAAACTCAGATACCACTTTAGACAAAAAAGAAGGATTCGTTTTCAAAGAAACCTTGTCCCTATGAAAAATGAGATGGGGTTAACTGACTAAAAGAGCTTGACACTAAGATGCCATTCTTGCAAGGGATAGAGCAATCAACAAAACTGTTTTCCATGTTAAGAACCTCAATTCAGTCAGATTAACTGGTTCAAACTGAGCATTGTTACCTTCTCTAACACAAAATTAAAATCCCAGTGAGGAGCCTCTGGTTTTCTAAGGCATCTTATGCAAATCCCCTTTCAAGAACATTTTGACATGAGACTGCACTAAAAGAGAAGGATCCATGGGCAGACATACTGAAATGGCTGATAAATTAATCTTGATAGAGGAATAATAAAGGCCATAGGACAGTAACTCATCGAAATATTTAAAAAACAAAGAACAACTAGCCTTGAATGGTTGCTGGTTATGTTGTTGGCACCAACTAGAAAACCCTTTCCATTTGCTAATATATGATTTTCTAGTAGTAGTCTTTCTTGCCTCCAATAGTACCTGCTGCATGTGCCTAGAAGTAATTAAGACCCTATCATTTAGTCAGTCATTTAAAAATGATTGATGTCAGGGTGTATCAAACACCCCCTGTTCTTTTCTGAATAGATCCAGTCTGTGAGGAACCTTGTGGTAACTGCCCCTGTCCATCTCCAAAAGAAGGGAGAACTGCAGTTGCCTGGGCCAGAAGGGAGTCAACACAATGATGAAGTATCCTGGATATTAGTCGAAAGGGTGGAAAAGCACTCCTGTCCAAGGAAATAAAAAGTCACCTGTCTTCCAGGACTTCTTGTATGGAGTCCTAGAACAGAATCTTGCCAGTTTGTTCAGAGAGGAGGCAAAGATATCTACTTGAGGAACTCCCCACAGATGAAACTAATCTTGCACGACCCCCTGGTCTAGTTTCCATTCGTGAGGGTCTGTCCTGGTCCTTCTCAGCTTGTCTGACATACAGTTTTGCTCTGATGGAATGAACAATGCTAGTAGAGTGAGACTGTACTGTGAAGCTATATCTCAGGTTAACAAGACTAGTATGCAAAGGTTTATGACCTGTTTCCCCTTTAGTTGTTGATGTACCACATGACTGTGGTATCGTCTATAAGCACTTGAAGAGGTCCCAGGGGCCAAAGATGTTTCAGAGTGTTGAGTGCATTCATCAGGGAAAGCATCTTCTTGACATTTATGTGCTTGTTTCAGTCTTTGGTGTCCAACACCCCTTGCACCTTTATCCCTCCTAAAACTATTCATTAAGCAAAGTCTGTTGTGTCTGTGTGACTGCTTTGGAGCATGGTGGGAGAAGGGGAGATCTGGATTTAAGGATATCTGTTGTCTCCACTAAATGATTTCTCTTCTGACAAATCCCAGCATTGGAATTTGAAAAGAAGGGTGTTGATGCTAGGGCCAAACAGGTTTCAGATTCCACTGTATCTTTATCATGTGGAGTTTTGCCAGGGGTATCATGAAAATCATAGATGCCATGAGACTCAAAATCCTAAGATATTCCTTCACGGTGACGGACGTTTGAGTGGAAAACCTTCGAACTAGATCTAAATAAAGGTCTATTTTTCCTGTGGAATAAAAGGTCTTTGAACTGATGTGTCTAGTCAACACCTCAGGAACACAATCTTGTGTGAAGGAGTCAAGAAATACTTTTAAATACTCTGTTGGAATCCCAGGTTGTGTAAGAGCTTTCTCATCCAAGACAGAGATTACTGACACTTTCAAAAAGACTCTGCAAAGATAAGAAAGTCATCTAAATATGGAAAAATGTGGATAACCTATAATCTGCAATGGGGGTATAACTGGAGATAGATAATTTGGGAACATTCCTGATGCAGTGGATAGTCCAAAGGGTAAGGAAGAGCGATTCAAACATGTTGGGCTATTCTTTGCTTTGGAAGGTTCAAGACTTCTTTACAGAACCCCACTGCCATTTCTTCTCAAATGTCTGTTTATCTGAATTTTGTTGAGACTATTTATAACTATAATATATTGTCCCTTGGATGATCTGGAAAAGGAGGGCTGAAAAATTGTAGAGATTCCCTGGATCAGCTTGCCCCTTTCATCATACTTTCTAATCATCTCTGCAGAAGAGGGGTCAAAACACTAAATCTCCATCAAAGGGAAAACTTAAAATCTAATTTTTATCATCATCTGGTTCTGAAAATTCTGCCGTGCAAACCTCCTCAAAACATTGCTAGTGGCCATAGCCTTGGAAGAAGTATCAACACAGTCATACACACACTGCAAATAATAGATAGTGAACTACACAATAGAGGAAACTAAGTTATTTAAAGCAGATTTTTCCTTACAAGAAGAAACTGCAGAAAAAACATTCCTCATGTTTCAACAATCTGTCAGAACAAACTTTAACATATAAGCCTGACAATTCAAAATTGTGAAAATAGAAGTTGCGGATGTATACAACTTTTCCTATATATATCAATAATACTCCCATCCTTATCAGAAAGAGTAGGACTGGAATTAACTAAGTGTTGAGTAGCAGTGGGATCAACTAAAGCTATAACTGTTGGATCAAGTTTAGGAATAGTATATAAAAATGTAAAAGACCTTCCCTCAGGAAACCGCATCAAATATAACTCTCCCTACTATCATTAGGGAACAGGTTCTTAATGCTCACTCTAGGGCCAAAAACACTGCATCAATGGGCCTAGACAATATCCCAGGATGCCTTCTAAATAGCATGAAACATGACCGATCAGGCCAGCTGGAATTGCTATTTAACTGTAGCCTCCAAACAGGCTTCATGCCTCATGAATGCAGAACAGCAACAGTCATCCCTCTGCACAAATGTGGGCCATCTAGAGATCTTGAAAACTACAGACCCATATATCTCACTAGTCTTATATGGAAAGCCATGCAAAGAATTATCATGGAAATGATCGATAATGATACAGTAAACCTCCAGACACTGGACCCAACCCTATTTGGTTTCATCTGGCGGCCGCGGTGGTGCAGCAGTTAGCGTTGCCGCCTTACAGCAAGAGGTTCTCCGGTTCGATCCTCGGCTGGGGTGCCTTCTGTGCTGAGCCCGCATGTCCTCTCTGTGGTTGCGTGGGTTTCCTCCGGTTTCCTCCCACATCCCAAAGACATGCTGTATGTGGATTGGACACTCTAAATTGGCCCTAGGTGTGAGTGTGTGTGTGTGCCTTCTGTGGAAGGTTGGGTGCCGGGCTGGCAACTCAACACTGTAAAACTCCACTGCCAATCATGAGCAGACAGGTGATCCGTTGTGGCGACCCCTAACAGGAAAAAGCCGAAAGAAAAAGAAGAAGGGCAGATCATGCCTACTCAACCTGGTGGACTTCTTTGAGAAGGATAATAAAGAAATGGATGAGGGAAAAATTGTTCACACTGCCTACCTTGACCTGGCCAAGGCATTTCACACAATACCCCACTAGGGCTTTGTTGACAAACTCAAGAGGTTAGGTACAAACTCATATGTCACCCGGTGGACAGTTAACTGGCTCACAGACAGGACCCAGGAAGTTAGAACTGGGGAGTCCACCTCTAAAAAGAGGCCAGTCACAAGTGGAGTCTCCCAGGGATAGGTCCTTGGACCACTCCTTTCTGGCATTTATTCCCTAAAGTCAAGACCAATGTCAGGGGTCTATGGCTGAGTAAATTTGCAGATGACTGCAAATTAGGAGTTGTCACAGAATCCCACATCAACACAAATGTTCTCCAGGAAGGGCTGACACAGACACAACTGGAGTCAGAGCCATGGACTAAAACTAAATCCCAAGAAATACGTAATAGTGTTCTTCAGGAAGTCATCCACTCCTGGTAACTAACATAGTGACAACACACTCTTTAGAGTTAATCCAGTAGTCAGGGACTTGGGGACACACAGACAGTAATCTATCCTTTGACCATCACATGCTCACAGTACTGAGGAGATCACATTCTATGTTGTGCAAGTTATAAACAAAGGTATGGCATCTAGGTCCAAGGAAGGCATTGCTCCACTGTATTTGACATTCATCAGACCTATCATTGAGTACACTTCCCCCTTTGGTATGTACCTAACCAGGCATACCCAACAAATGGAACGTCCACAGAGGTTCCTCACTAAAAGAATACAAGGCATACGTAAAATGTCCTGTGCAGGCCACCTCAAGGCCCTATCCCTGTATTCTGTCTCCTACAGGCTTTTGAGGGGAGATATATGCCTGGCATGCAAGGCATTGTCAGCCCCTACTCTGATGGACCTCCTGCATATCCACAAAACAAACAGCACAAGAATTGCCCATTCTAAAGACTTAAACCTTGGCTGTGATATAAATAAGACCTGCTGGAGAGACAGGCATGCATCCCAGAGACTACCCTGTCTCTGGAACAGGTTCCCCATCTATGTGAAGCAGAGTTCTTCCCTAATCCAATTCAAGTGTAACTTGAACAACTGGATGGAGAACAGGAAATTCATCTCTGACTTGGCACATACGTCTCTAATGGACACAGGCAACCTGCAAATGGTTAATCTCCCAGGCCCCTGCTTGTAAATGTTTAATCTTCCAAACCTCTGCTTACATTTATCAAGGGTACCAAAACTTGTCAGAGATTCGGGATGCATGGCTAGGCTTAAAAAGGCCCTTGTGATTGTTAGCCTAATAAATATTATGAACCTGTGAACCTCTGAGGAACTTTATACATTGTAAATGCCTTTTTCGGGGCAGCTGGTTGATTATCAGGAAAATTAGAGGCAGTAGCACACATAATCTAAAGTAGACAGAACAGGAGGAAAGGGTACAGGTTCTGGAAAATCTTTCTGTAACAACTCAGAGTATTTTTTGAGGGAGTAAGAAACCTCACTGAAAACACTTGCACATTCTAGCAATAGTCTCAGAGAGAAACAAACTCCCACATGGAGAATAAGAAAGTCAGCTCTCCTCTGAGTTTCAATCAAAAATCTGGGGGGAAAAACTATATCCATCCCTGTATCTTCCTGTTCAATTCAGAATATTGAATCTCGCCAAAAAAAAAAAAAAAAAAAAGGAATCCCTTTCTTTTCAACAGAAACTACTTTACAAGAAGGATAAATAGCCTGAATTAAACCCAGTAGACTACTCTTTTTTCTAAAGACATTTGAAGAAGAGTACATACATTCTTGGTTTTCTGTTTCTTTTTGACAGGAGAAATTGGGCCAACCATGTTACTAATGGCAGCAACTACTTCCCCAAGGATAGGCACAGTATTCTGGCACAACAGGGAAACCATCCTGATCCCGTTCCTAGGACCAACAAGAGTGGGTCTTCCTTGCTTAATGAGGGGATCCCAACAGCTGCAGAGTACATGTCTAGCCACCAGTCTATAGTGCTTGTATGTGCTACATGAAAGGGATCTGGGGTAAAAGATGAGTGGTCTCAGGTACAACAATGGCCACAGCAAAGTCAGCCACTTGTGGCTGAGGCAAATTGCTAGCCTGCTGTTGTGGCAAAGGCTGTTTGCTTAATTTTTTGTTTTTGTATCTGCAAAAAGTACTGACCATGGGACTGGCAGTCTGATCCATAGTTAAGCTGAAAATCGTGTCCCTTTCTTGGGGAAGACAAGCAGCAATTATCAGTAAACACTACCAGTCCACAAACATTACTACTTTGACAGAAAAACACACAGTAAAAAGCACCTTAAACACTATGCTGTCCCACAAAATAAAAATAAACAATTTTTTCCATGGAAAAAAAATTTCAGTTATGTTACACTACTTTTAAACTGACAGGAAAAAAATGAGTGCTCCATTTAAAAGTACATTATAGTCTCAATACAGTCCATTAGAACAAAACACTCGTAGCTTTAAAACAACTTTCCTGAATAGGAAAGTAATAAAACACCAACAAAATTAAGAAAATGGACTTTTTTCCCAAAAGGAACTTTTTGTCCATCAAATTTAGGCTCAAGCAGGCTGTCGATCCTCAAAAGCCTACAGGAGCATACTTTTCAGCAACAGTACAACTCTGATGGGCTTTGCATCCAAACTTGTCTTTTAGTAAGCTCAACTGGAGCTGCTTGACAGTTTGTGCATGCGGATGGTGCTCTGTAACTTTGGAAGCTGTCCTGTTGTTATTTCCTTGGCAGGACATAGACCTATATATCTCAGGGTACTGCAGTAGTGATCAATATGATGGACCACAGCTCTCTCTGTTCTGAGTCAGGCAGAAATAAGAACTGATTAATTAAGGACTCATTCATAAGACAGAAGAGGTCACTTATAAAGGTTCACTTACAACAGAGGGGGTGGGAGCTAATAAAAAAAATTTTACCTCCACCTATTTAAGTTGTCTTGTTAAATACCACTGTCTTCTTCTAGTTGCCCCTCTTATTATAATCTGACCATATATCTCTCTCTTTCTCTCTCTACTTTATGTGGCATGTCAGTAATCACAAAACCATCACTTTTGACCCCCAATTATTATTTATTATGGCCATCAGTCCATCTTGCTGTTTTAAAAATAGTAACTCTCCACTAAACCTTAACTTTTTAGGTAAAACTCAAGTTACCACTATTATTTATATCTAACTTCTCTAGTGCACACTGTGCATCTTTTCAATCTTTTCAATCTTACCTCTGTTACTAGCTGTTACTAATACCTAAAAAAATATAAAAGAAGTAGATTCTCTATCTGTTAAACCTAGCACTTGTCTACACAGTACTTATTACCTTGATACTATACCACTTGAAATGGCACTCAAAAAGTCAAACCCCCCCCTTCAAGTCCCCCCGCCCCCGGACTCTTTTTTTTTTTTTGTCTAGTCCTTTAGCATGCTCAGCTGGTGAACCTGGGAATATTGAGGATGTTACAAATTGCCTCACGCCAAACTGGAGCTGAGCTTCTCAACATATAGGACTGGCAACCAGTCAGGAGAGAAGGTTACCACACACAATAATATAGACCCAGTCTACATAGTACCCATCCATCACAAAATCATATACACACAACACACAACATACCTACCAAAACAGCAGAGGCCACCAAAGCAGACACCCAAAACACCCACACCCTCACACAACACACCTGCAACACATAGACCCCTCACAGTCGTGTCAAACAGGTAAGGAGAAGGTCACAGTAAGCTGCCTGTCGGGCGCCATCAGTCATTGTCCACCTGGTGTAAATATTGGGGACCTGGATGGCGATGAAGGAACATGAAAGAGAGAGAGACTAGCTCTCTGATTATGTGGTAGCTCCTTATGACCATGCTATGACCCTGATCCTACCAAGAATGATGCCACAATACAGAGATAAGATGATCAGCTTTTTTTTAACACTTGAACCTTAAACTGTGGTGTCTGTTCAAGGGATCCAAATGTCTGTCTGCCTGGGATGACATGCTGATCACGTTATAACTGCCCAAGTCTAAATCTCAAAATGCACGCATTAGGCCCTTCTCAGTATGGATGGACAACATCGATGTGTGCGAGTGACAGAAACCTTTCAAGGCTCCTGAGAGAGCACCCCACACTCAGGTTTTTTTTCTTATATCATGCGTTCCCCCCCAAAAAAATCACAACAAAGAAAGGAGGTGGGGTATCCATATTCATCAACATCCACACACACACCTCAAGACTGGTGCAGCACGCACGGCACATCGGAGACCAGGTGCTGGCCTTCCTGAAAACACTAGAGGGGATAATGTATCACCAAACACCATCATACATACTAGTGACTTCAATTACCCCAATAATATAGACAACTACTACTCAAGCCCAAACACCCCCCCAAAAAAAAAGTTCCAATCATTCAAACTAAAATGCCATGGAACAACTAGTAACCATCCCACAAGAGGAGAAGAAAAACATCATCACATCATCACGAAACATGGGAGCACACCAACACAACACCGAAGTATACCTCTCTGGTGAGATCAGATCACACAAACTCATCTCCCCACTGGTCCTCCTCCACCCCCCACCAAATAAAAAAAAAAGAAGACAGAAAAGAAGAACTTCAACTTCACCAAGACTACACTTAGTGTGACTAGTGGTTCCCTAAGGCCCCAGAAAACAAAAACAGTACTCAAGCAGCACTATCACTTGCCTTCTACTTCTACCAGCACCTGCAGCATGGATAAGGGCAATCCAAAGGCAAAAAAAGACTCTTACTGTACCAAGGCAAGCGTCCCAGTCCAGGACCCCCCACCCCAGCCAAACAAAACAAAACAAACAAAAGGCAGCTAGCTACAGATAGAGTAAAAAAAAAAAAAAAAAGGTAACAAAAAATCAATAGCTCTAAAAAAAACTAAAGCTCTCATAAAATCAGAAAAAGCAAAAAAAGAGAGAAAAAGCTAAAGAACTCAAAAAGACAATCATAAGGCCTTCTTTATAAGTAAAGAGACCTGGGAGGAAAAAAACCAACATGGATATGCAACTAACTATGATGATGATGTGAAGATTACTGATCCTACAGCCAACATGCTGGCTGACAGGTTCCAAAAGGAAACCCCCTCCCCCCCCCAAAGGGAGATCCCCAATATAAGCCGCATGCAGCCCCCAAACATCTCTCCAAAAGTGAGAACTGCTCTCTCAAAGCAAAAACACAGCATCCATGGGACCCTGATGGGTGTCCCACCGTGTGTGTCATGAACACACGAGGAATTAAACCCACAGCTAGGAGCTAGGACAGCTGTTTTATCTACCCAATCTGGTGGCCCTGCGGTGCCCAGTGGCAACTGGAAATGTGGTCCCACAACCGAAAGGCGAAATATCCGCCCTAAATTACCGAGCCCATTAGCTTGACAAGCCTTATCTGCAAAGCCATGGGAGGATCGTAATGGAGGGAATAAATGGACCGCAGACAATCAGTCCAAGAATTTGCAGAGTTTGGCTTTGTTCTTTTCGAATCATGCCTTTTAAACTGGCTGACTTTTTTCAAACGTCCATGAAGCCCATTGATGAGGGAAAGGAAGCCATACAGCCTACCACCCCACTGGCCACAGCCTCGATACAATACCCCAAAACGTTAACCCATACAAAACAAGATGGCTTAAATGTTAACCCATACATGAAAAAGATGGGGTCAGCAAACTGGCTGAGGTGACAGAACCCACAGGGTCAGAGTTGCTGGCGCCCATGTCAGACTCAAAGCCTGTCACAAAGTGGTGTACCACAGGCACTTTATTCCTGGCCTCTTTGTTTGGCATCTACTTTTAGTTTGTACAAAAAAGCAAAAAGGGCAGGATGATAAAAAACAAAGACAACAACTAAACTGGAAACTGAAATCATAGAGATAATCAGGATCACATCATATTGGTAAGAGGCATGGTCCAAAAAATGCAACCAAAAACAGAGCCATGGCCATGCATAAAAACCCAAAAATGCATAGTCATACCCTTCCAAAAAAGAAGTTATCAGACCTTAACAAAAATACCCTGATCCACTGAGTTGACAGAAGAAGTTATCAGGACCTGGGGAACCCAGGTTGATAGTAGTCTGTCATTCACCCATGCATGTATAAAGTAGTTAGGAAGACCTTCTACATTGCCCCACCTTATCATGTCAGATTCTCATCAGAGATCAAGGGGGTCATAGTCTCCCCCTACATCACACCATCAGACCCAATGATTTGAACCATTCGCCCACAAGGAGCTGCTGTCAAAACAAAAGTTCAGCAGCTGGGGCCACAAAAGTTCCTCACCAAAGGTAGAAAGGGTCTCAAACATCCACATCTGTCCTATGCTGCCCGGGGCTGAGAGAACTCCAGGTTGCACCTTACAAGGACCGCTGACTCAGAGCCCACGCCTCAAGGCATACCCAAAACCCATAAACCCAGCACAAGGCTTCTGCTCAAAAAATCTAGATCACTCAGAAGAGTCAGAGGGATCTTGGGCTTAAAGCCGGAGGTGCGCTATTAAAAGGAGGGCTGGCTGATGGGATTCATTAACCAAACAGAATGCGATGGAATGGAATAAAAATATGTGATGCAGAGCACCTGCTACTGCATTGCACAAAGAAAACAAAGGCATGGATGGGAGAACTAGATAGAGATACTAAATCAGGCCAGGTTACCTCCAGCTATGCTACAGCAAAGAACCATAGCAAAGGCAAAGCGATGCAATGGGTATAAGCCTATTGCAGATAAGTAAGTATGCTAGTATGAACCTATGAACCTAGATAGCCTAGTATGAATGACATCAATCTTAGTGCAGGAGATAGTAATGCATACAACTGTTTGGAAAAATGCATCTTAATGACAGTACCTTTAAGTTCAGATGAAAGTAGGAAGGAGTGCCAGAGAAGCAGAAGACAGCATGTAACAATGCAGGCAGTAGGCGGAAATTAAAAAGACCTTTAATGTATCAAAGGAACAAATAAAAAATGATTTATGGCATGACATGGCTTGGTAATGTTACAATGCAACTTTAGGAATCTGGGTAGGAAAAAGGGGGAGCTACAAGCAGTGATGCAGGAGTGGATGTAGTCCACTGGCAAGAAAGAAGGGGATATGGAATCACTTTGGTTTAGGATACTTATGAATGGCACAGATTTATGGAGGCAGAAAGCATACAGAAAAGCATCAAATGCAAAACCAGAGAGGAGGAGCAATATTACCCTGTGAAGTAGTCAATGGAATGGGCATGGTCAGAATTTAGGGTATGATACACATGCACCAAACTCAAGGCAAGTTAAAGATGAAGGATGGCAGACCATGGCGCAGAATAAAGACGTGAGGTGGGAAGAAAATGGATATATGCATAGGGATATGAATGTGGCAGAAGCAGACTAATAGAGTATATACTTCAAAGTAGAGATGCCATAGGAACTGACTGAGGTTTTGGACCATGGGCAATTAAGCCAGCTAAGGGGGGGGGGACTACACAAAGAACAGAATTTTGAATATACTATGATGAAAGGCAGGGAAAGCAGTAATACCAAGATGAAAATGCCATTAGTCAACAGTGATCATACCACTCTATGTTTCAGAGCTGGCAGAACAGTAAGAAAATAAAGACAATAAATGTGTGGGATGCTAGGAAAGAGGATTATGCTAAGATGGCAAGAGGGTCAGAAATAAGTAAGGGGGCTGGAATGCAAATTAAGGAAATAAATAACTCATGGGAAGAGTATAACAAAAATGTTGATGGCCGAGGCAAATCTTTAATACATTTATTAAAGATCTGTCTCCGCCATCAATTGTTTTATTAATATTATATTTAAGTGTAATTGTATATATAACTTATAGGAATAGGTCAGGGACTGAGTAATCAAGGCCAAGCAAGAGAGTATGAGGAAAAGGCAAAATGACAAAACAAGACCAATGTGGCTAGCATAGAATAATGTAATGCTAGCACTTAGGATAAAAGGTGGGGCAGTGAAGGAATGGAAGAGAAGAGAAGGCAAGGGGTATGAGGGACAGTAAAAGAAGGCAATAAAAAGGTGAG
This sequence comes from Protopterus annectens, assembly GCF_019279795.1. NCBI lineage: Eukaryota > Metazoa > Chordata > Ceratodontiformes > Protopteridae > Protopterus > Protopterus annectens. The sequence goes on along the minus strand of NC_056742.1, from coordinate 277,543,129 downwards.
AGGAGCAAATATATCAGTCAAAAAGGAGTGGGAAGAAGGGTGCAAGCAGGGGAAAAAATGCTACTAACACTGCAGATATTTCACATTTGCAGTTTCTCCAACAGTTGCTCGACAAGGGCATGACTGCACTAATGCAGCGGTGTTATGATTGCCTCTATGGGGGTAGGGGGTTACTTAAAACACAACTATTTATTTTTGTGCGAGAAACCATCAATCACAATGTTGTTGTTGTTGTGTCTTTCGGCTTTTCCCGGTTAGGGGTCGCCACAGCGGAACTCCGGTCTGCTAATGACTGGTAGTTGATTTTTACATGCCGAGTTACCAGCCCTGATGCACAACCTTCAATGAAGGTACGCCCATTCACACATGTCTCCATGCAGAAGATGCTCTAGCTGAGAATCAAACTGGACAGCATCTTACTGTGAGGCAACAATGCTACCGCAGCACCACCACTGCGTATATATGCAAATAATCAATTTTAGCACTATTTTATTTTTATTTTTGCTATAACATTTTTTATTTTGTTTTACATGAAACTTAATCAAATATTAATTTGGATTTCATGGGATTGTTGTCATACTTTTATGTAGTGTGTTGATTTCTATAACTATTGTATTTGTCATTTTATACTTTTTCACAGTTGTCCTATGCTTGTTTTACAGTAACTATGCCAGTCACATTTGTTTTACATGTGCTAATTGTTTTATACTACATATTTTCTCTAAAGTAAACAAGCTCATTGCATGATACTAGCTTTCTGCAATATTTTTCAGATGTTAACTGCTTGTCTTATTTTATATGTTCTCACCACTGTAACTATACTACCTGTTTGTTGTAGGACACATTTTTGCGAACTTCTAATTGGTTATACAAATGCTCGCAGCTTATGATGACGCACTAATGATGCATTTTAATGTAATATTTGTATTTTTCTTGTAATTGTATTTGCCTTTTGGCATGGTTTGTGGCTGAAATGGGTGTTTTGTCTAGCTCATTTACCTGGTTAACATAGATGAAATAAATAAATATGCATTTTAGATATAGAGAAAACAGGAAGGAAGGGACATACCAGGCCAGGCTAAATAAAGACTGAAAGGAGATCACAGAAGACATGGAAAAAGCAGAAATACTGAAAGAACACTTCACTTCAGTTTTCACAGTGTATTTATTTGTGCATGCAGTTAGCAGGTAAATTCCAACTAAGTGCAGCCCATTTTCAGTGAAAGCCCGTGGAGAAATGCTTGATAGGAGATACAAAAATTGCTCAGGTTATTACAAACAAATAATATTTAAATATGACTGGCATTTTTTTATAAACAAGACCCATCTGCGATAACCATGTGAAATATCAGTGAGTCTCAAAACAAGGAGACTGAACAGCCAAAAGATAGGCCATACATATACAAAGGCCGAGATGTCATTTCTTAGGATATTCCCTTTTCTCTGAGGTATTCCATTCTTTGAGTTGGCATATACAAATTCAGGGGTGTGCTGGGGCTAAGGCAAATTGCTAGCCTGTGGGGCTTACATCCCCCAACAGAAGTTTAAAACGAAAGAGAGATTTTCAAAATTCACACTTCTCCCATATTTTCAGTCTTTTTTTTTTTTTTTTTGCGTTGTCAGTACTCGGCTTTTCAAGTGCCAGCATTTCAGTAGGGAGCCTTCATCTGCACATAGTACAATAAAAACTTATACCCATTAATGAATTACAGATACTGCACTCAAACATAGGTATGAAGCAGCAACACGACTGGTACAGTGGCAACATGCAGTACAGCCAATCTACAAACCCCATGCAAGTCATATGTACACAGCATAACAAATGTACACATGGAATTAAGAGAGATACTAGTTCAGAAAACAGTACATAGTAAGAAAGAGCATCAGGATCTATACAAAGGTAGTTCATGTAATTAATTACGTGATGCCATACTCTTATTCTAGTGGGGTTTGGAATAATGGGTTTACCTCACTGATATAAGGTACACAGTTTGATTCTCACCTTTATGACGGTGCATTTGGCATTATAAGGTGAAAACCTTAACCATTAACACATGGAAGAGGGTTCATTTCTAACCCAGGATTTTTGGCTTTGAATAATATGGCCCTTTAGGGCAGTTAGGCTAGTATGCAGACATCTCTTGAAGGATGCCCTTGACAATGTTATGAGTATTCAATAAAATGGAACTGGGAGATGATCCATAGTTCTGATACCACTGAGATGAACATAGAGTTAAATTGTTAGAGATTCAGGTGCATGCAATTTAATGGCTAGCAGACTGTAGGTTGCAATGGGGTAGACACTCTTCGGTTACACATGAAGACCCCCATGTTGCTACTGCATGGAAAGCTTAAATCTTGTAGGTGAAAAAAGCTGTTGGTCAAACATGATCTACTTCTAAGAGTGGGTTATAGGAGAACTTAACAGGAGGGTATAGGCTGATGCAGTATATATAGTGTTCACCATGGTCTCAGAGTCAGCTTTGAGCAGGTGACTGCTAAGAAACCTGAACAGCTCAAGGGCTGGATGAAGACTGAGAAACTGGAATGCTGCTAAGATAAAGAGTAGTACACAGAAGATTGCGGTGAAAAGGGAAATGCCAGAAGAAAAGTGACTAGTACAGTACTAGTACAGTACTGCAGAGGTTATTTCTGGGTCAAATGCTGTTTATTGTGTCTGTTTCAGACATAACACATGAGGGAACAAAGAAATGCATGAAACTTTCACTGGTGATGTAAAGATACATTCAGCAGTAGAGAATGGGGGAAGAATGTAAGGAAGAATTTAATAAAGCTATCCGAGTGGGCAGAAAGACAGCAACTGCGGTACAGGTTCAAAAGAGTCAAATAAAAAGTATTGCAGTTGGGGCAAAACTATCCCTATAAAAAAAGAGTACTGATGGAGTTCAACTGATGGTAAAAGAACAAGAAATGGATCTGTGGGTATTGATCACACCTGGAATGGACCACCAGGAGTAAAATACTGAGGCAGCGACAGCAGATAACAAAATTCAATACTGAGTTCTCAAAGGGATAAATGCTACAAACAAAGATTATGTACCTGCTTGACCAGGTCATGGGCAGACCACGCCTTGAGTACTATGTGCAGTCCTGGAGGGAATACAAGGGGATGTACATCAGACCACAGAAACTCACATAAAGGGTAATGGGATGGGCAGTAAAAGATATAGCTAGACAGTAAATGAGCTGAAGCTCTTCATTCTAGAACACACAATAGATAAGGGATCATAGTAAAGAGGAAGCAGGAGGGAAAGATGAAGGACTGCTTGCAAACGATTTCAGTAGGCCAGTACATATTGGATTTGCAAATGTAGTTTAAACTACTTCCTCATGGCTAAGATTATGGACTTCTACAATGGGTGGTGAAAAGGGAATCCCTAGATGTGTGCAAAAGTGCACATATGTTAAGAAAGGATAAAGGGGAATAAAAGTAGGCAGAATGCTAAATGCACTTAAACAGTACCCTAGATAGGATTAAATGTCAACTTCTATCATCAAGCAGATGCAATGTAACACATTTCACAAATAAAAGTGCAGCAAAGTGAGAGTACATCAATAAGGCTGTAAGAAGGAGAGGTGTCAGTGAGCCAGAGCAAGATGGGTGGACAATATCAAAACTCTGCAACTTCCATTGTGTCTTTATGCATGCTAGTGAAGCTCTGTGATGCCAACTGTATACTTACTGTTGGGAAAGGGGGAAGTGGAGATTCAGCATTGATTTCAGGATTATGTATCTCTAGTACTGTCCAATGATTGACTAAGCAATGCAGCAAAATTAAGATCCAGGGAAGAATATTTCACAAAGTACTTGCTATGCTCATCAGACTCATAGTTGAGGTTGAAGACAAAAAAGAACTTGGTAGATACTCATATGAAGGTGCTGGACTTTAAAAGAAGAAGAAAAAAGAAACTGGAGGTATGATGAAACAGAACACTGTCCTTTAGGTAGTTGTATGTGAGGGACAAACAAAGAAAATAGAAAACCCAGCAGTTTTGGAGGAAATTGGACAACCTGGAGATTGACTCGATATGGGGGAATATAAGGATTTCAGTCCTGTCAAACTTACTGGGAGGCAGACTAAGAACAATAACTGGAAGAAGAATTCAATAAAATATCAATGTGACCAAGGGGCAAGCACCTTGCTGGGGAAGAGGCTTCGCTGGGACATTTTGCTGAGATGGTGTGGTTGTTTAAAGTGGGCAAAAATCAGCACAGTACTGTACCCTGGAGATATCATGCTCAGCTTACAGAAAATTCCTCCACTGTTGTATAAAGGAAGACAAACTTACAATAAGGTGGTTTAGCAACTGAGACAAACAGAAACAGGGGTTTGGCTGAATTACCCGGATTAAGTGGTGGTGTTACAGAAATGAAGGTGATGGTGATAAGCAACCTAGAATACTCATAGAGATTACTGGTGCAACAGATGCATTCAAGAGTTAAAGTATCGAAACAAATGGAGAAAAAATGCCGTAGGACAAACTAACCAAAACAAAACTTCTGGTACTGCTGATGTCTTCATGAAACACACACAGCAAGCTGCATACGTTAGAAACAAAACTTTAATAAACACAAGTTAAGCATTTTTATTCCATGTAATGTAGAGTACTCTATATAATATACAGTATACATACAGAGGGAGGCAGTGAAAATATAAACAAGAAAGGAAAAACTAGACAGCACTCTGTTTAGCAAAATAATCCTAGTACCTGAAAGGTCTGCAGCTCGAAGGTCCACTGCTTGAATAACTTTTACTTGTAGAAAGCCAATGTCTTTCAAATTCTTAAAGGAATTCTTCAGATGCTGTGGGTCAAAACAATAGCAATCAATTTAAGTGCTTTGTAATGAGACTTCTCAGAATTTCATAGGTTAAATTTGACCAATAAGAACTTCATTAAATGTATATCAAAAGAAAAAAAACTAGAACCAAAAACAGATACACAAACTAAGTAAGGTCACTGAAAAGCAGAGAAATATATTAAATTTATTGTGCTTTTGTCTCTTGTATGTAATACAACTTCATTAGAAAATACATACAATGCAAAACATGACTAGCTTGCAATTTAATTAAATTATTTATTGATATTATAAGCACTACTATTAGTCCTTAAAAGCTAAAGTATGACAAAAACTATCCAGCATAAACTTATTGCCAATTTTATTTTTGCATATAGCAAAAGCTGTTAAAACATTTGATCTCTATAATCATACACTTTAAGGACTGTCTGATGTATGTCATGAGTATTCCTGTCTTCTCCAACTACTTTTAAACACACACTCTCTGAAGTCCTTTTTTGTTCCTAATGAATAATATATGTATGATTCTATCGTCTATTCTAAAACACCTCTTTCTGAAAGCAGAAAATTACCCAGAGACACCAAAACATTTCATTATGACCTTCATCTCCTTTTTTACAGTGTGTGTGTGTGTGTGTGTGTGTGTGTGTGTGTGTGTGTGTGTGTGTGTGTGCGCGCATACATAAATACACACATATATACACATACACACACACATATCTATATATATATATATATATATATATATATATATATATAGAGAGAGAGAGAGAGACAGATACACTAAATAGGTAAACACCAGATAACATCAAAACAGTAATTATTTTAATTGATTATGCTAATAATCATAAACAAGAACTAGGCATAATTAGCTTGGATCTAGACAAAGCCAGTAAATTGATCTTATTTACCTAAATTATTAAAAATATACAGGTTTCCAAGTAATTTTATATATTTTATTAACAAATAAGAATGGATTTTGATAAATATGATTAAACTGTAGGTTCATAGGTAGGTACTAGGCTATTGGCCCTAGGGCCTATATAAGCCTAGCCAAATGGTACCCTGGCTTTCGCCACCGAAGAAAATTATTTTCCTGTGCCCCTGTTGAGCAGAGCCACAGAAGTGATCCCGTGAATTTCCTATCTCCCATTCAATCATCAAGATTTTTCTTGAAGAGTGCTAATGAGGAGGTTTGTTTGATATAGATAGGTTGTTTGTTCCAGAGTATGGGAAGTCTCTGGGACAGGAATCTATCCCTCCGGCATGTTCTGTTTATTGTGGTGACAAGGTTGAGGTCCCTAGAGCGTGTGGCTCGAAGGGATTGGGATTTCTTTAAGTGGAGCATGTCCAATAGCTCTGGGTTTGACACAGCTTTGTATGTTAGGCAGAGATCGCCTCTGAGTAGGCGATATGTGACGGAGTAAAGCTGGAGTTTGTTTGAGACAGTCTGCGTAGAGCATCTGTTTGAGGCCGGTGATCCTCTTTGTGAGGTATTTCTGCGGCTTTTCCAGTTGTTGTAGATGTCTTGTGAGGGACATACCAAAAGGGGCATTGTACTCTATAATGGGTTTAATGAGTGATGAGTAGAGGGGAACAATGACCTCTTTTTTCCTGGATGAGAAACCTTTTGTGGTGAGGTGTGCCACGCAGAAGGATTTCCTGACTACTGTGGTGATAGGAGAGACTACTGTACACCTCTGTCCCAAGGTCTCTTATCACACTTTCGGTGTTAAGTAGACTACCACCTATGTGGTAACTCATGGGTACAGAGTTTTTACCAAAAGGGATGACAATGCACTTTTTGGCATTGAGCTTAAGGCCATGGCTTTGACACCAGGCATCTGTCTCAGTGAGGCCCTTCTGTAGGATGTCCACATCGTTAGGAGTTTTGATTATGGCTCCTAGTTTGCAGTCATCTGCAAAACTTTGTTAGCCAAAGACCTTCTGTGTTAGCCTGTACTTCATAGAAGTAGATAACAAACAGGAGAGGACCCAGGACTGAACCCTGTGATACTCCACTTGTCATTGGTCTGAAGCTGGATTTAGAGTCTACTACTTTCACGGTGTGGGTTGTGTCAATGAGCCAGTCAGCAACCCATCTTGTGACATAGGGATTTATACCTAGTTTAGTGAGTTTATCTATAATTCCAGAGTGGGGGATGGTGTTGAAAGCCTTGGCGAGATCAAGATAGGCTGCGTGAACCACCTTACCCTCATCTATGGCTTTGGTGACTGCTTCAAAGAAATCTATCAGGTTTAGGAGACATGACTTGCCTTTTACAAACCCGAACTGGGTAGGGTCCAGAGTTTGGAGATTACCAATGTCATTGTTTATAAGTTCCATGATTATATGTTCCACAGCCTTGCAGACCAGGCTCGTCAGGCTAATGGGGTGGTAGTTCCTGGGGTATGACTTGGCTCCCCCTTTGTGGAGTGGGATAACCATTGCTGTATGCCATTCAGTGGGCACAAAGCTTGAGGTGAGGCTATGATTGAACATGGTACCTAGGTGGGGTGCCAGTTCGTTCTGTAGTTCGTGCAGAACGCAGCCTGGGATGTGATCATTTCCCATGGATGCTGTGTTCTTGGCTTTGGAGAGTGTTTTCTACCTGTGCAGCCATGATTACAGGAACTTTGCATTCTTCCGGTATAGAGATGGGCCCTTTCGGGTGTGAGAGAGGGGTAAAGTTAGCAATGAAACTATCTGCCAGGATGTTGGTAATATCAGTTGGTTCTGTATATTTAGTGTCATTGTGCTGTAACTCAGAGCAGATCTGAGGGTTGCCATTGAGATTCTTGACATAGCTATAGAATGGTTTGTGGTTGTCTTTAGAATCAGTGGCGATTTTTTTTTCGTAACTAGCTTTGGAGGATTTTATGAGGGATCTCACCTTCTTACTGAGGCTGACCAGGGAGTTCCTCCAATCATGGGATTTTACTCTTTTTTTGCAACAGTTTCTTTCTTCTGTTGTAGAATTTGTTTATGGCAGGGGATCACCAGATTGGCTTCCTTTTTTTGGAGGATAGCATCTTGGGTCCATTAGGGATTGCACGATCCATGCACTCATGTAAGTGCTTATAAAGTATATTTGTATAGGATTCAGCAGTCGTACCTCTCTTGTCCATCAGCATGGGTGTCGTGAAGTTTGCCACTTCCGTCTTAAGAAGCGTGAAGTTTGCTTTGGAAAATTTTTTTACGGTGGTTTCCCTAATGGGGAGTGGGGTGGGATGTGGATGTCTAGGGTGATTAGCTTGTGGTATGATTGTAGCTTTGATTTTTATTTTATTTCTCAGTCAATAAAGGCAAGTAAGGGCACAATACAAAGTTGTCCCTGCCTTCCTTTATTGTATGCTTTGGCAATTGAGTCTCTAGTAAATTACATAAAACTCATCAACAGTATAGTAGGTGTTACAAAAGTTAATACTGCCAGCCCAGCTATCTAGAATTTTGTAAATAATTCTGTCATTTGTGAATACTGATATGATTCATACAAAAGTATGTCTAAAGGTGTAAAGTACTGAGCTAAAATGTAACCACAGTATGCCTGCTGGCTTAGACTAGAAATGTAGATACACTATTATAATTGTGTAAATGTCTATGAACATATAGAGGGTCAACTTGCAAAACCTCAAGAAAATAAGTTGAAATTAAATTGTTTTATGATTGTGCTATACAAGTTATCTCTCAGTTTCAGTTCAGTAGCAGAGACAATGTCTAGAGCTACAAGTTTTTGTATTGTCTTAGAAGAGAAGTAATTACTAGGTTTGAGATTCACAAGTGTTTTACTGCTTTATGACTTTCTAGCAACTGCACAGCTCTGAGCAAACATCTGAAGGATATGTATTTTTCACAAGGAGATGTCAAATAATACACTGGTGGTTTAGCTTGGGAACTAAAGTCAGGTGACAAAAAGTGATGTCATCCAAGATAACTCAGAAGTAATATTTGTTATTAATTTATGAACTCAGACAGAGACTGGGCATTTTGTATTATGTCTTTGACCTAGCAAGAACATCTACTCATCACTACCTTCTGTACTTCTGCCTACGTGTTGTTCTGTAAGTAGGTTTTTAGGACGTAGTAACTCTTTTAGATTCAGACAGGAATATAGCACAGTAGTATAGTACAGTACAGCTTAGATGTTTTATTTATTTATGTGAGACTGTCCTGCAATGTTGTTTTAAATATTTCCTGTGATTCTAAAATCTGAAGTCACTGTGATTACATATTTACTATTGTCTTGTTCTTTTATTAAATATTAAACATATTTAAACCTTTTAATTGTGGCTGGTCTGTTTTAGAGATATTTAAGCTCTTAGTGTACTTGCATATCTATATGGTGACACTGTACAGACCACTCCTAAGTAGCCTTGCTCTTGGTCAGACTACCATTTGGGGTAATAGTAACATTGCACAGTAGGATTGGACACCCTTTGTTAAGGGCCTTAAGTAGTAGCTGATAAAGAGTTGTCTGGTGGCAGTCAGAACTACCTTACAGTCTGGGCAGAAGGGGCACAGCTAATAAACCTGTGCCAGCCTTTCCCAGGTGTGTGTGTGTGTGTGTGTGTGTGTGTGTGTGTGTGTGTGTGTGTGTGTGTGTTTGTATATTAATCAAATCTCAAAGTGTGTGTGTGTCAGCTACTTGGGCAGGGACACAAAGCACTGGTTGGACAGAGAGGGTGATGTCAGCTACTTGGGCAGGGACACAAAGCACTGGTTGGACAGAGAGGGTGATGAAGGTTTTCGCTTGGCCACTCAGCTGAGATCTCAACCCTATAGCTCTGCCAGTGGGAAGTCTTAATGGGGATCGGGAGAAACCAGACTCAGACTGACTGTGATCTTTGTGTGCTCTTAAGGGAAATTGCACTTTACTGTGTGTGTGTACTTGTCATCCTTCCAGTATGCACATCCCCCACTGTTGGCAGTGGTGAGGATTGAGGCTCCTTGATTACTGGGCCAGTACAGGGGGCATCACAGCAGGATTTAAAATAAATAATTGATATTCTTTGAAAGTTCAGTTAATTGTTCAGCATACAATGTTAATAGGTAATATTGATTCTTCACTAACAAATATAAAAAAATAATTTAAAATATTTTGAGCTGATGTCAAGTTAAACTTTTAATGAATAAAGGATACATGGATGCATGTTGGTCACTGCAAACACACACCTCCATTTATTTTATAAAACAAATAAGGGCTTTCGTCTTGATTAAGAGAATTCCAAGCTAAATAAACATTCAAAATTCAAGCATTAAACTCAACAAGAATTAAAGTGGTAAATCCATTTGGATGCCATGTCTGCACCTGGTTTAAATGATGGTCTTCACTAAAAATCCTTCCACTAGATAATGATGTCTCATATTTTAACCATACTTTCCTTACCTTACTTGATAAACTAGCCCCTCTCCAAACCAAATGCATCAAAACTAATCCCTGCCCCTGGCTATCCCAAGAAACTAAACTGATAATGATTCAATGAAACAAAAATTGGAAACTCTACCAAAAACAAAAAAAAAAACAGCATCCACCAAGAATATAAACATCTACGTAACCTAGCCAAAAAATCAATAACAAAAGATCGCAAAAACTACTACTGCAATCTGCAATCCGAACACTCAAACAACCCAAAGAAATTCTGGACCTCCAACTCCTCAATACTCAACCCCGGTAATAATACCAACCCCTGCCCCACCCTAACCTCTCAAGCCTTGAAACAGCCACTAAATTCAACACATTTTTCATTGATTGCATAGCTAAAGTATCCTCCACCTTCCCCAAACCACCCACCAATGCAACCCCCTCACCCCACCCCCAAATCCCCCCTCTCACCCTCCTCCTCCCCCCCTGTTCTCCCTTAAACCTGTCTCCACCAACACTATAAAAAGACTACTCCAAAAGCTAAAACCATGCCGCAATGCCCCTGACAACCTTCCAGAAAATTTCCTTCAACTATCAGCTGAATCAATAGCTTATCCCATATCCATTCTCATAAATAGATCCATTCAGGAATCCCATGTACCAACCATCTAGTGACAAGCATTCATAATCCCTCTGCACAAAGGCAGTAAAAACACTGACACTACCAACTTCAGACCCATAGCTATACTCTCACCTCTCTCTAAAATTCTAGAAAAAAAAACATCCACTCCCAGCTCATGCCCTACCTAACCCAACACAAACTCCTCTCTCTCCCACCCAGCATGGCTTCCGCCCTGGCCACAGCACCATGACAGCCCTCCTTTCCTTCCTTGAAACAGTGAACCTAGCACGTGATAGCGGCAAATATGTATCTTCCCTATTTCTTGACCTCTCAAAAGCATTCGACACAATCTCCCATCCCCTACTCCTATCCCAGCTCTCTCACTTGCACCTGTCTCCCTCAACCTTAGCCTGGTTCTCCAGCTACCTTTCCATGTGCCAACAGGCTGTGCAATGGAAAGAATCAACCTCCCCTTTCTTACCTATACCCACAGGAGTCCCTCAAGGATCAGTACTAGGCCCACTCCTCTTTAACATATTCATCAACAACTTCCACCACTCCATCCCTGATGCCTCAATCATCCAATACGCTGATGACTCCACCATCATCTGCTCTGCCTCCTGCCCCTCCAAACTTCTACTCACTAACCAAATTGCCTTCTCCAAAACAGAATCATGGATGCAATCCCATCACCTAGCCCTAAATGCTAACAAAACAAAACTAATGATTTTCACTCCCAAGAAAACCTCCCAATTCAACAGAGACCAATTTTCCATCATAAGCCACAATAACACTCCTCTGGAAATCATTCCCAGTACCAAGCTACTTGGCATTACCATTGATGATAACCTAAAATTCGACTCCCGCATCCTCTCTGCAATCAAAAACACCTACCAGAAAATCGGTCTCCTCTACAGACACAACTGCTACCTTACTCCCTCCTCCCGTCAAACCCTCGCATCTACCTTCCTTCTCCCCTCTCTCTTGTACAATGCTACCCTATTCTCCAACCTACAACTCAGCCTCCGTTCTAAACTCGAAGCTTGTTACAACAAAATCTGCAAATTTGCTACCAATTCTAAGAACTCTTCCCATCACTGCCACTCCCTAAACACCCTAAACTGGCTAGAACTTCACAACCACCTAAAATACCTACAACTTACAGCTGCCCACAAACGCATCTTCAAACCAACAGAATGCCCCTCTCTTGCCAAATCTCTAACACCCTACACACCTAGTCACACCCTTAGATCCAAAGGCCAAAACTTCCTACATGTACACAAACCCCTGCACCCACCTGGCCAACTATTACTGTCCCACACCATAGCCAAACTATGGAACACTCTCCCCCCACCACTACGTAACATACTAAACCACAACAACTTCAAATCCATGCTTCTCTCCCATCTATCCTCCAAACAGGAATGTCCTTCACACGCTCCCACCTAAAAAGGGAAAAAAAAAAAATCACCCACACCACTAACTCTACACCTAAATCATCGTTCCTTTGCCAGACTTAACAAAATGTCATAGGTCTTTCTTTGTACATCTTTTCAAACTTTTTGCATGTGAGCCTCTGGCCTATCTTACTCATATTTCCCAACTGACATCCTCTTCATTGCTAAACAGTGTATAAACTATTGTAAAACTGTTATTCCTGTACAGACTAATTATGACATATACAACTCACATCATCTACCAGTTATGGATCAACTTTCTCTAATTCTGTCTTTCATATGTTTGTAAGTTTTGCAAATTTCTGTACTTTATATATTTTTGAAATGTTACAAATGTCTGCATTTTATAATATGTACCGGGGCTTTTTGTATGTTTGTAAGTTTACAAATTTGTGTACTTTAAATATTGTAATGTTGCAAATTTCTGCATTATATACTATGTACCGGAGCTTTTCTCCTCGGGTCTCCACTGAAAATGGGCCACAAGCCCAGCTGGACTAACCCAGTTAACAAACAATAATAAATAATAAATAAATAAATGGGTGCTCACTTGCACCAGTTTTAAAACTTAAGAATTATGTTATTTAGTGGAAGTATTTTATACAGTTATGCGATTCTCTTTTTATACAGTCATGTGATTTCTTTTTATACATTCATGTGAATTTTAATTTGATTCTCATTGGTTGTAGTAGTAGTATATTTAAATAGTTGTTTTGTGTTTTAATATTGTTCTGATTAAGTTCCTACCAGTGGAATGAAAGGGCTAAACCTTGTGTTTTGACTCAATAAACGCGTAGTTTCAAGCAGCAAGTGGTTTCCTTGTTGTGGTTTGAAATTTTAATCTCTGCTTGATGATCAGGTTATACTGTTTGGCTGTTTAATGAATCCTGGTAATGTACATAGTAAGACTCAGTGCAGACATTTGTTTTATTATGTTACCATGTTTTTTTCCTGTATATAAAATTTCAATAAAATGTTTTTAAAAAACACACATGCATACATACACAATTTTCTTATCCCGAAACTATGACAACTTAGATGTCCTCTACCAAACTGTCTACATTCTGTGAACATAAAGGATAACATTTCCAAGTTTAAAGACAGTATTCCAGATAAAGTCTTATCAACTCTCTATGCAATAAATTAAGATAACACAGCACAAAGGGAATGACAATACATAGGTAGCTATACACACCAAGGTTGCATTTTCATCGACAAGTAGAGATCTACTCGGGAAGGGATGAGCACCAAAAATATTTAATGCAACAGAAGTCAAGCACAATTCTTACCATACTGTAATAATTTTAAGGGCAGTATAATGCAGAATGCAGATGGGGTAATCTGACAGTAATCTGAGGTTAGCATAAAGCAGGCCAAAGAAGATCTGTGAGGCAACATAATCAAATAGCAGAAAAGACATTTACCACCATAATCCAGAACGTATCATATACTGGGGGGTGGGGGTCTAATTTTGTCTTTATTACAAATTCCATCTTGAATCAAGCCATCAAGCTTTTCTCAGCATCAGCAATGCAAGAATCACATAAAAAAGATGACATCAGCTTTATCATGAAGCTATTTATTATTATTTATTTATTTTATTTTACATTTGTTAACCGGGAGAGTCAGACTGGATTTTGGTCCATTTTCAGCAGAGGCCTGGGGAGAAAAGCTCCACAGATACATACAGACTGATGTCGATTAATACACCTAGTAGCTTAGTAGTAGGTTCTGGGGAAATTACAGTTCCATTGTTGGATTTTATGGTAAGTAATGGCAATGGAACCTTACTAATGGAGGTAAGAAATAGAAGACGCCGGTAAAAGCCTAGATTTGGCCTGCCAGTGTACAGGTAAAGCATACCCACTGCACTGCTGTTAAACTGGATTCATGTCATCTGGAGAAAAGGTAGGACTAAGTGATTCAGTGCCTGCACTCTTTGCCATAGAAGTACTCCAGGTAGATGGCTTCCCTGTAGCAAGGCACAAAAAGGCAGCATTAGATGCAAAGTTTGCAGGCTTGACAAGTTTGCAGGCTTGACATAATTCCAGGGCCAGACAATGGGGAAATATATCCTACAAGCAACTAATATGACAGTCACTGTACCGCTGCCTCTCATAAGCACTGTACATGCAAGCCAGATCATGGAATAGTGAGGGTGGAGGTATATTAGAATGTGAAAAAAGAAACATGGCCAGAGTGAAGTGCATAAGCTTAAGTTTGCACAAGCTTAAAGCACAGGAGCAACATAAATGGATGAAAGCAACAGTAAGATAAATTATGCTGCAAAATCAGAAATATGTGGATATTGATCAACAATAAGCTGTAGGTAGCCTTGAAGTTAAATGGTAAGACAGAACTATGGAAGAAAAATGAATAAGGAAAATAGACACTATATGAAAACCTGAAAGGGTGAAGAAAGGAGGGTGCAAGTAAGATGGCTAAAATCAAATGTGTGCAAGAATGAAGAGCTTATAGAAGAAATGAAGAGATGTGAGGAGCTGTAGCTCATTACCTCATGCAAACACAGGAAGAAGGAAGGATTATGGTGGAGGCAAGAAGAGAGGGCACGGAAGCTGCTTGTTTGAGAACTCAAGGATGAGAGAAAGGCAATGGTGACAGATAATTTTCAGAGATGAATGAAGTGTGTAGTGGATCATAAGTGGCTGTGGAAGTGTGTGGTGCTTTTATGAAGGATTATCACTTATTAGAGTGAATTGGAGAGAGGGAGTGAGTTTGGAGATGTACTGCAGAGACACAAGTATGACTATAGGATGATGTAAGGGATGAAGGAATATGGACAGATAGCCAGCACTGTGGTACAGACAGAAATAATGCCCTGACTGTGATCTAGATGACTAAAGACTGACTATCATGCTAGGTGCTGGACAAACCAATGAGTGAGGGTGGTAGTCAGTGACCAGCAATGACTCATCCATTGTGCATGTGCAGGGGGGCAGGAGGTCTGATCTACTACAATGTTGGCAGCTGCAGAAAAGAGAGGTGCATAGCATGTAGCACATCAGTCATGGGATAATCACTTGGCTCTGTCAAGCTGCAGATGCAGGGCAACCTTCATTGGGCATGTACATAAATTAACATGCTCACAAAGGAAGGCATAGAAAGCCTTAGCATCTACATGTGTGCATCAGCCAACATGTAGAAGATCAGGGCAAGAAAGCAGACAAAACTCTCAAAGCTGCTGGGATGATTGCCATGGTACTACTGGCGGTCACCTCAATGATGGGGAATAAATGGGCATAGTTGCAACAGTGGCTAGATGATTAGCAGGCACACAAATTATTAAAAAAAAAAGAATATGGATGAATAAAAACATAACAGTTTATGTGATCATCTGGATTACAGACAACTTTTTTTATTTATTTTGCTTTTGTTTATCAGGTTTGTCTGACTGGGTTTACCCAAAACAACTCTTTTCAATGGAGGCTCTAGAAGAACAGCACCGACATATTACAAACATTTTCAAACAGAAATTCAGTAGTATACATGAACAATAAATTAACATTACACATACATTAGCTAAATAGATTACACATGCAATAAAGGTAACTATTGCAGTATAAAATATACTTCTGCATTAGCATATGTTGAACACTGTGCATCTGAAGAGGTATATTGTCAGTTTCTCAAGTAGATAATAATGTGATTAGTGCTTAGAAATGCAAAGAAATGGAGTTGAGGGAAGGAACTAAAGAGGGCAGAAAATGTTAATATTGTAGTTAACTGTTAGGGCATAAAGTAGGCACAGATACAATTATAAATGTGGCTATCATAAGGTTTATGTTAAAAGTATAGAGGTGGGGGTAAGCAGTGTCACAAAACTATGTATATGGTGAGGAGAATCTAGTAAACTATCCTGGTACTGGTGAAGACTAGTTGTGGTGGGCATAGGATTCTGAATGAAGTGAAAGGGTTTGATGATACAGCACGCTGAAAGTAACACTGGCATTTATCTTGGAGGTACACAGGACCAGATACATTGATTTGATAGGTGAAGTTTTAGTTGCATGGGGAGGGCATGAAGAGAGGTAACACCTCAACCAGCTGTGGCGCATGTCCCTCCACACATCTCACCCAAGCCTGACCAACCCAGTCCTTACAGCCAATCCTTATTCCGAAATTGCACTGGGTGGGGAGAAAGAGAAAGAATAGAGGTGTTGGTAGGATTATAAATATTAAAAAGGCCTTTAATAATTAGGAATATCGTGAACGAGTTCATGGGCAGGGAGATTAGTAGCCATATATGAGTTTCTGAGTTTGATAATATTAGTGAATGAGGAGGAAACAATGGAAGTCTGCAAAGGACAGGGTAAAAAAAGAAGGATTCTTCCCCTTATCAAACTTATACTTATTGCTGATGGAGATCTCAACAGGAAAAGTGAACGCATGAAAGAATCAGGAAGACAATAGTGAGACTTACAGAAAGTATTCAATGTGTATTCACATCTGCCTGCATAATGTTGAACAGATACGTAAAGGGCTGCTCCAATGTGTGTTGTGAATAATGGTCAGATTTTGGAGAAGATAGGGCTCAATTACCATAAAGACAAATTGATGAGAATTCCATTGTACAAGACAGAAGATGGTAAAGTGCATTATTATTACTGCCCGTTAATGTGGCATGAGACACTCGGGCCTGGTAGTGGTGTCAGGGTTAGAAGGTTCACCAGCAACAAATAAAGAAAACACATGTTAACATTAAGAAGCAACTGGACAGAAGGGCACTTTCCAAGGGCAAAGGTAGGGGTTATAAGGGTGAAGATTCTTCCAGTCTTCCCATATTTTATTCAAGATCCATACATGAAAAATGGAGAAAAGACAGCTAGATGCAAGTGCTGAGAAATACATTGATCTGGAGATGTCAGTGCGCCAGAGCAGGTAGAAAGTGAATGTGGGAGCTGTGGCTAGAGATAGAAGGAAAGGGGGCTTAGGGCAACTTTATTAAAAAATACAAAATATATACAAGATGATGCTAATTTGATTTTGCATAATATTATGTGTGCAATTAATTTGCTCATCAGAATTTGGCTGAGTGGACATTTTCCTATGTAGCAAAATTTTTATTAGATGTGCTACTCTGATGCCTGGCTCTTCTTTTTTCTACATTTTTTTATTTCAACAAGCCTCTAGGGTTAACAAATGCAATCAGCTGTAGCAAGAATTACTTACATCATGGATCAAAATTCAGTTAGAACATTCTGATGATCACAAAAGGAATTAAAGCATGTCTGACACGCTGACCTTTTATTATTATTATTATTATTAACATTTGTTGACCAGGAAAGTCCACTGGGCTTGAGACCCATTTTCAGCAGAGGCCCGAGGAGAAAAGCTCCAAGTTACACGAAAATGATTACATGAATTTGTAAGGAAACAATTACTTATAAAGCAAGTGAAAGGTTTACTATCAAAATTTCGAACTGTACTCCGTCGACTGCACTATCGTCAAACACGGAAGTTAAAAAACGGTAATACTGATGTCAAAAAAACAATCTAGGAACAGGTTTTAACATGGGTCGAGGTAGAGGAAATGTTTGTAGTTCGGAATAATACCGAACACCTACCTCGACCCATGTTAAAACCCGTTTCTAGATTGTTTTTTGACATCGATATTACCGTTTTTGAACTTCCGTGTTCGACGACAGTACAGTCGATGGAGTACGGTTCGAAATTTTGATAATAAACCAAGTGAAATTATACAGAAAACTATCTAAACAGCACATATGTTGTAAAAAGGCACAATACAGTAACAATGGAACATTAGCATGTAGGAAAATTATACAGTTAGAAATATTTAACAATACAGCTCAATTTTTCTTGGGGGGAGGGGAGGAGTAGGAAAAGGGAAAGGTAAGTGTAGTGGGAAGGTAGAATTAGAGAGTTACTTAAAGGTAGGATAGATATAGTTAGAATTTTATAGCTAGGTTTTAGGAATATATAGATTATGGGTGGCATGTATTTAATGGTAATATTAAAAGTAGAAAGTGAAGAGAATAGAAAGTGTATTAAGATAGTTGTATAGATGTGTGGACTAGGATACTAAAGATTAGGGAGAAATCATATGATGTAACAGTATGACATATACTTAAGTATATTTGCTATGTGAAACAGTTTTGCTAGATTAAGGAGGCTGTGGATATGTGTTGCATGTGCAGTTGGGGTTATCAAGTGAGATGTTGTTTTAGTTTTCTTTTAAAGGAGATTATGTTGTCTAATTCTGTAACTGATGATGGGAGGGCGTTCCACAGTTTACTTATGGAATGGGAATAGAGGCAGCTACCTGCTCTTTTACTAGGTTTTGATACTTTAAGTAGGTGTTTGCTGTTAGATCATAGATTTTTGGATGGGATGTAAGGTTCAATGGTATTTTTCAGGGAAGGGCAAAACTTGGGTTTATAAATGAGTTTATGGGCAAAGGTAAATTGTGTGTAATGCAGGTAATGTGCAAATTCTAGTCAGTTTAGTTCTCTAATGGCCTGGCATTTTTTTTTTTTTTTTTATAATTTAACCCCTCTTTCTCTTTCATAAGCAAGATAGGCTGACAGACTCAAGTCAAAACATCCCATTTTCAATGAGATCCTAGGGAGAAAACCTCCAAAAACAAAAAAAATATTATACTCTGAAAGAAATACAGAAAGACTGAAATACAGTATGAGAAAAATACAACATACTGTAATTTTTTATAAAACACATTTTGTAAAATTATTTTATTCTTTGCAATTAACATGAAGCAGAGAATGGTGCATTCTTTGTAGAGTTTAAAATAACATGCAGTAAAATTGTGTGAGATGTTTGCTTTACATGTAATATTGGGTTTGCAGAGTTTAGGTAAGCACAGAGACAGAGGCAGGAAGTATCAGTCTGAAGAGTTAGTATTAAGTATAAGGGAAAAATGTGAAAACTCTGGGGCATGTAATTATGATGGCTGTATGTAACAGAAAAATGATTGGTGATAGAAAGTTTACTATAAGAATAGCAAAAGCTGCAATGATTGTTTAGGTAAATAGGCTACACGGAACAGCAATTTATGGCACAGAATGCATTTGTGCATATGTATATTTTTATGTGTTGCTAATACAGACGGTCACCAGCATGATTATTTCTTGTTAGTAATGCTGAAGAGTTACCCTTGCTTAAATCATATTTGTGCAAGTGTTTGGTTGGATATTTGTTTGAGTTATAGATTACATGGCGTAAAAGTTTGAGCTGTCAAAGTGCTAGGTGGTTTTGTAGGTCTAGCCAGTCTACTGTTTGCTATGCAATTCTGCTTAGAGCTAAGTTGAGTCTGAATTATTTCCAAGAAATCAGTTTGTTAATTTATCACAATACTCAGTACTATGCTATGAGACATCTTGTGTTTTGCTACTGTACTTTAGGATGCTGTCAATAACACACCAAAATAAATCAAAGTTTGACTTCCAAAAACACAGGGGTTTATGACAGGGTCCCAGACTGATCATAAACACTTATATGTTGAAGACACAGATGCCAAGAGATTCATCTTGAGAGCAAAGCTTGAGAAATGAATGTTGGCATCTATGTCGAGAACACATAATAAGGGTGGTGATCAGAGAACTGTTCGTAATTCTTTGCAGGGCACAGAGCTTTATCTGCTCTGTCTATACCTGTTACAGGGAAAAAATGATGTAGAAGAGCAAAGTATTCTACTGGCTTCCAAAGCCTTTACATGCCAGCAAAACAGCACTGCCAAACACAGCAGGGAGAAAAAGAGTGACCCTCTGAAGAACAAACACCATTAAAATATGTTAGACCTTCACTCTGCTACACTTTTTGTTTTATATGTATGGAAGACTGAAGGTCTAACAGCTTTTACATTTGTTTCATCTTCTGCTGCGATTCTTTGTCAGTCAACACTACCCACTATCACTCTGTATTATGAAATAGAATCTAACATTGTTACTAAACAAGCTTCTCTTTTATCTGGTTATGGAATGTAATCAAGGTGTTCCATGCAATATGACTTCCTTTCCAGATTCAGTGCTTTAAAATATGTCCTTAATCAGTCCTTTTAACCACTCCTGGCTAAGAAATCTCCCACTCTACAAGGCCTTAACCCCTCTAAATAGACACTAAACAATACACATGAATGAAACTTTGTAAATACTGCTTTTGTAAATAATGAACCTTCATCTTCTATTTAAAGTACCTGAGCACAAATGAACCTTCATCTTCTATTCTCGATTACCTTAGCATTTGCAGTGAATGTTTTGTTGAATAACTTAATTTTTTTTTGAAATTTGTAATAATTGTATAAACTTGTTGACATTTACATACTCTGATATTTTTATCAACTTAATGACTTAATTTTACGTATATGTTTTTTTGCTATGTACTTTTGTATCCTTTCTAACCTTTGGGGCTTCTTGGACTCTGCTGAAAATGGGCAATGGCCCAATCAGACTATCCTGGTAAACAAATTTCAAATAAATAATAAATAAATATCCTGAAAGGATGTGTTGTACATTCTCCAAACGTATGGCTTCTGCAACTCATTAAGGTGATGCCTGCATGCATATTTAACTACGGAAGTAACAAATGGGTATTCACACAGACTCAAAGACTGATAGAAATCATAAGCACCACAATGCCTGAAATATCATCATCATCAAGTAACAGGACAAACATGCAGGCTGCATGGCATACCAGTGAATGTGAAACAAAAGGATCCTGCCCAAGGTAGTTTATATACATAGTGTGTATTTCTGTCTATGTAGATTTTTTTTTCAAACTGAAACAGACATCTTTTGTATCAAGTACCATTTCAAAAAGTATTTACATATTGCGAAGAAACTATCCTTTGTGAAATATGCTATTCCAAGATCCAAATCTGCTCTGCAATGCATTAATGCATTATAAGAAATGAGCCAGCTCTCATCATATAGCCTTTTAAAATATAATGCTTTGTAAGGTCTGTGACTTCCCTGCTCTGAGCCAATAACCAAGAAGCATCAATCCTCACCACTGACACTGTTGAGGGAAGTTCATTTGGAACAAAAATAGATACACACAGTATGTCCGGATGCAGCTCTCTATACCAAGCACAACTTCCCTTAAGAGCACACAGGGAACACATTCAGTCAGGGGGCTGGGTCTCCCTCTCTCTCCCTCCCCAGAGCCCAAATAAGGCTCCCCACTGACACAGCTTTAGAGTTCAGTCCTCAGCCAAGTGCACCAAGCCAAGTCCTCCACTACCCTCTCTTTGAAACCAGTACTCTATGTCCTTGCCCAAGTAGCTGATGCACACACATTCTTTGAGATTTGATTTTCACACACTCACACACACACACACACACACACACACACACACACACACACACACACTTGGGAAAGGCTGGCATAGATTTTACAGCCATGGCCCCTTGCCCGGATTATAAGGTATATACTGCCACCAGAACACTCTAAAGCCAGCTACTCTAAGGCTCTTACAAGGTTACCCAATTATACTGCGTAAGATTAATACTACTACAATGGTAATGTTTAACCAATACAGCAAGGCGTTCAGGAGTGGCCACAGTGTCACCACATAAATATAAGTACTCTCCAAATGTTAAAGTATTGCCTAAAAGACCAGTCATAATGAAACATTTAAACATATTTAATAATAAGTAATAAAAGAATATGAAAATACAAAATATCTACTTACAATAAATGCCAGAGTTTTAGTCACAGGAAATATTAAAAATAACACGGATGGAAAGGTTCACAGATACAAAAAAGCAATACTTAACTAATCTCACTACATTTTCCTGAATGATGTAAAGAATTACTGTTCCCTAGTTCACTTACTAGAATAAGGAAAGATGATGTGGATATGTGGTCTTCCTTGTAGGGTTTCACAAACAGACTGCCCTGAGACTTCTGTCTCATCTAGTATTAAAACATCATTTCAGTGCTGGATTACAGAATGATATCACATAAATCTGGTCTCCAACTCTGGTCTTTACACTATCCCCTTTACTAAAAACTGAACCAGAATCTAGCACATATATGTCATAGTACACACACATAGAGCTTTGCTAAGATGTGTTATAGCATCTGGAAGCTATAAAACCATTTCAAAAACTTCTGTTAAAATATATTAATTTCAACAGTACAGTCTGACATACAGGTATATTTCTTTTTTCTCCAGGAGGACCCTTGTTGGTCCTTTTTTAACACAAGCAGCTGTACAAATACATTTTTCAACACCAGTACTCAACAAATCAGCTTGATATACACATGACAAATAATTCTTTACAAAACTCAGCTAGCTTTGCTGGCATGTTACACATCCACTGCCCTACTTCTCCTGGCATATCTGGCAATACCTCACATCAGAACAAGGGCATTTACAACAGCAGGTACAAAGTTTGAAATGTAAATGCAGATTAGAAAGTTGCAATGCTATATTCATGAAGTGCAACATGGACAACACCTGTTCTTTACCTAAATAAAAGTTAAGTCACTTACATTAACTGGATTAACTTATTAAATCACTTAATAGCTTAAAATAAAATTTAAATTAACAGCAAAAATGAATGAGTAAAACAGACTGGATTAACTTATTAAATCACTTAATAGCTTAAAATAAAATTTAAATTAACAGCAAAAATGAATGAGTAAAACAGACCTGAACCAAGGAAACAGTCATGTCTGTTCAGGATATGAGAAAGCTGCATGCATGCATTTTATTTATTTATTTTATCAGTATGGCTTTTGCTTTTTCTCATGGTACAATATTCACTTCCTGTCATTACAGTCACTTGCATATGTTCTCTGATTTTACTTAAACTACAACAGCAGCACTGTGGCTACAGTGATTAAATGCTGACATACAGAAATATGAAACTTGCAAGACAGTGGGTTTTCAGTGATCCTACTTAGCCAAGGTTGAAAACAGGCTAGATTCCAATTATGGCACTTCATTTATTTGTTTATTACTTACTGCTTTAATTGAGCTTTGGAGTCCATTAGACAGTGACAGGCCTGTTTTCAGGCATGACTAGTTTAAACCACTGTGACTGATTTACAGTCACTGAGAGCATGTTTCTGCTCATTAAACCATGGCAGAATGATATCAAACTCACTCTGCTGGATTATCTTATAGTTGTCTGTGTGTGCAAGAGGGAATACAAAACAGTGCCTGTGCTAAATTGCTATTTACAACAAAAAAATAAAATACAAGCAAAGAGTGAGCATATACAAATTGCAGTATGCATAAAGCTTTAAAAGTGTCCGAACCAGTTTCACTTTTTCCCCCAAATCCTTACTAGTTTCATATATTTTTGCTTGATGTACATTTTATAGATGGGCTCTTAGGACAACTAGAATTTAGTAAGGTGGCAAAAAGAATGATTTATCAAAGGAAAGCTGATTTGCACTCATAAAAGACTTATTTAGGCTTCCACCAAAGTACCTGCACTGACTACTGCTGCCTAAAAACTGTAAAACGTTCACATACAGTATTTTCTGAAGAAATTATGAACATACAATAAATCTTTATAGTTGTACAGATGGACATCAATGGCATGCAATTAAGTGTTACAAGTGCTTCAATACCATATACACATATTCTTATCTCGCTGATAGACTGCATGAATGCAATGCATATTCCAGGAAGCAATAGAAAGGTTACTGTTTCAAAACTCTTACAATAAACAAATGCAAACCAAAAAAAAAAAAAAAAAGAATTTTTAGCATTTCTGTTACTTACATATCTCTGAAGGAGTTGCTGTTTCTCAGTGGGATCTTCCAGTGGGCAAGCACACAAGTCTGATATAGAGACTCCTGCACATGGAGTGAAAATGATGAGAACTATGACAACTCCTTGCCCATTTCTCAGGGGTAAGTTCAGATAATTGACTTGTCCGTGTGGCAGTGTGACTAGATCAACACTACACCTGCAGAAACATCCATTAGTTTGTGCATAATTAATTAAAATAGGCAGACTAGATTCATCTCTACACATACACAAAATCATATAAAAATGTTATGCTACCAAACTGTTTAAACAACTTTAATAGAAAAAGTTGTTTTGACAAATTACAGTCCAACCAGTAAAAAACACTTTCTTATGTAAATATGAACACACAAATGCAAACACACACACACACACACACTCTCTCTCACAAAGACAGAAAAAAAATCATGCAGCAAACATATTACATTTTGAATTCCTTCAGCCATTCATACCCTAGGCATCAAAAATATATATGCTGATTTTACACAATGAACAAAAAGTTAAAAATCAAGAACATTTTACACTTGGCAAGCGTTTGCAGATATCCACAGATTGTCTGCAGTTCAACAAATTAAGTGTGCACTAGCCAAAAGTCCCTTGCACAGAATTTTAAAAACACATTGCTGGTATGCAGCACAAAGGATGAAAGAATATGCAGAGAATGCAAAATGTATAGAATGATAGAAAGAAAAATACTCATATTTCTAGCATATGCAGCACATCAGATGAGTGTGATTATGTCTACACACATACAACCACGTGAAGAGGAAAGTACAGTAAGAATATGAAGATTCTGGGTATGTAAATAGCTCAGGACTATTCCTAAACATGGTCTAAGATTAGGAGATGACTGACAGATATCAGCTGGAATAAAGGGGAGTTGCGGGACATGCTTAACGTGTATACAACACGTAGGATAATTCTATTTGTCAGGATGTGCATCCTCTGGTTGTATATTCAATCATGTTTACAGTCAGTGCTAATATTATTATTTATTTATTTTATTTTTATTTTACATTTGTTGACTGGGCTAGTCTAACTGGATACATGTCCATTTTCAGTAGAGGCCCGGGGAGATAAGCTCCAAGATAGAACAATGAAATTAACAAGATAACAAATAAGGGAACATTAAACAAAAAATCATATATACAATGCATATCACAGGTTATCACAGTAATAATAATGTCAGGATACACCAGCACTAGCAAACAAACATTTTAATTTTGTACAAAATGGCACCAGAGCAGGGACAATGATAACAGCTTCTTTACCCATTACTAACATACCAGCAAAGGGCAAGCTAGATTAAATGCATTGTGGGATAAGTATAACAACAAAGCAATACATTATTAAAGTGGCAATGCTTATATATATATATATATATATATATATATATATATATATATATATATATATATATATGTGTGTGTGTGTGTGTGTGTGTGTGTGTATATATTTCACATATTCACAATGTATACAAGCACAAAACATATATACATTTCTTATCATCAAAGTATTAAATGGTTAACCTAGCTGGCAACATTATTAAGAATAAAACTGCTCTGAATTGCATTTGATTAGTTTGCAGCCCAAGATAATGCTGGGCTCCTCCCTCTGGTCACACAACTCTGCTACTTCTGCAATGTTTTATCTCAAAACGTTTCCCTACTATTAATTTAAATCAAGGTTGCTGGCTTAGCTATGGTGCTGTCATGAAACTTGTTTTTCTAACTAAAGTTAATAAATCATTTTAAGGTTTTTGGATTTGTAAGTATCCAGCACTTTTAATTTAACCGATGACAACAGCTACAAAATCTTTAAAGAATCTAACACTAGACCTTAGTCTGAGGAAGAGGAAATAATAGAAAATTCTAACTGTAAGCACTCGAACTGTACATACATGTCAAAAATTCCATGTTGGGAGGATTAATGCAAAATAAATAAACACTGTTTTGTTCTTGTGGATTTAAATATGAAGCTTAACAACCTCTAATAAATACCAAACCCAATAAAAATATATATGTAACTGGTAAGCTTAACAACAGTTAATTTAATCTTAAACTTAATTAGATTATACACAGAAAATGTTCAGGATCATAGCAGAAATGTTACTTAATCATTGTCTTAATATACAAATACATAGCTGAGCTGACAAAATTAGCTGAAAAAAATGTAATTATGGAGATATTACATACCACAACTAATCATGTCAACAAATAAAACAACTCTAATGCAAGTTAACCAAATCAAACTAGTTGGGGTAATCAAAGATCAGCACATTAAACGTGACCATTATATAAACTAAGCAGTGGCCAAAACCAAACAAAAACTAGTCATGTTATATAAAACTGAGTTCTACCCAACTCTTCAGGCACATCTAACTTTCAAGCCTATTTACATATATATATATATATATATATATATATATATATATATATATATATATATATATATATATATATATTTTTTTTTTTTTTGTTTTGTTTCTGTTTTAATAAATCTTCACAAATACCTTCTAAATAAACTAGAAAGATGTTACAATAAAACTACAAAATTTGCTACCAAACTATTTAACAAACAAATCAGCATATACCTCTCCAGCGAACACACTGGCTAGAAGTGTATGCACACTAAACAATATTCAACTGAAAACTGCACACAGCTTCCTACTCAAACTAAAATGCCAGGTAATTAGTAATATCATCACAAAATACAGTCCTAAGAGAGAGCACAGATCTCAGAATCTAAGCCAAACCTTTAATGCTAAATCATATAATCATTATGTCAATTTATATGCAGTTAATTTAGCAAAACTATGGAACGTCATCCTCAAGGAACTAACAGCTAAATCAAATACAAAGCTATTCAACAAAAAATTTAAAAAAGTTACAGAAACATGGGCTTGCTACTGCTATAAGCATTGACCATAACTAAAGATACCCCACATTCTATGATACCCAATGTATTGGGAATCCCACTATCTACAACAATATACCTTTATCATTTCTTGTTTTCCTCCCCAAACAAGACCTTATCAATCTAACAGATTTTCAACCTTCACCCTTTCTATGTACTACACACACTTCATTATAGCCTATCCTTTCTTCTAAAATCTCATACCTCCTTACATTCTACACCCCCTCACTCTTCTCTCCTCTTGATTCTAAAATTATTTTTAACACACACACACATATGTATGTGTGTATATATATATATACACACACACACACACACACACACACACACACACACACACACACACACACACACAAATTGGATATAAAAAGTGTACACACCCCTGTTAAAATGCCAGGTTTCTGTAATATAAAAAAATGAGACCACAATAAATCATTTCAATTGAAAAACAAACAAATCTGTTAGGGGAATCTGGTTGCATAAGTGTGCACACCTTTAAACTAATACTTTGCTGAACCACCTTTTGATTTAATTACTCCACTTAGCAACCACAAAGTTCAACATTATCCAATACGCAGATGATACTACCCTGATCTGCTCTCCACCCAATTTCCAGCTGCTACAAATCCGAGCTCAAGAATCCTTCATAAAAATAAAAAAACTGGCTAAACAATTTGCAGCTAATATTAAACCCTAAAAAAACACATCTAATGCTATTCAACCCAACAAATACCTTTTGACCCCACGTCCCACCTTCTCCATTCTTTCAGCTAATAAGACCCTCATAACTCCTGTTTCTGAGGCCAAACTACTAGGACTTACAATTGACCACCAACTTAAATTCAATAAACACATATCCCTAACCATCTCCAAAGTCCACACAAAGCTAGACTGCCTCTATCGTAGCAACAATTTCCTAACCCCTGATTCCAGAACTGCCATAGCCAGACCTAATCTCCTATCAACCCTACTCTATACATCTCCAGTATTAATAAATCTAAATAAAACTGACCTTAACAAATTCTCAACATGTTACAACAAAATAGCTAGGTTTGAAACCAGTGCTAAATCACACTCTCACTACTGCCAATCCCAATATAAACTACACTGGTTAAAATTCCCTAACCTACTTTATTACCACCAACTCAATTTAGCCCATCAAATACTGTACCATCCTGACAAAACCCCTGCCCTAACAGGCCTACTAAACTTCCATAGTATCAATAGGGAACTTCAATCCAGTAACAAAGCCCTAGTAGAAGTCATTCCATTTAAAATAGCTCAGGGGAATCTCTATTCCCTTATGAAGTTGCAAAAATATGGAACACACTACCCCCACACCTCAGACTACAAAACCACTCTACCACATTCAAAGAACACCTTAAATCACAACTTTATGAAAATCAGTTATGTAAATGCAATGACCCTCCTGAACCCACCTCTACTACGCTATTACCATCCATAGTCACCCCTATAGAACATGTTTCCACAGTCTTATTCTCTACCCTATGCAGATTTAACTCCATTTAATTATCTATCATACTTTTTCTTCTATGAAGTTATTTGTATATACACCTACATATCTTGTAACAGTTTTCTTCTAAATTACACATTAAACTTTTTAAAATTTGGTTAATCTTTTTTAATTGTTTGATAAACAGTGTTAAACTTTGTTAACTAATTTCACCAAATTACTATGTAACCTTGTGGAGTTTTTCTCCCCAGGACTCCGCTGAAAAATGACACCTTGTGTCCAATCAGATAATCCTGGTAAACAAATGTTAAATAAATAAATAAATAAATAAATCATACTCAGGGTTTAATCCCTCTCTGCCAATGAAGCTGACTACAGTGAAGCTCATCAGTGAAAATCAAGTGGTTGCAAGGTAAGGATCTGCAATGCAAACACCCTTGAAGAAGTACTAGTCAGCTATTCTTCTACTGGACTGAGAATGGAAAAAGGTCAAGTTACCCAGCAAGAGGTGTGCAATAGAGATGCAAGGACTATGGAATTTAAAGTCGTAGACTATCTTTTGGCTTGATCTTCTCAACAGGAAACACGATTTTGGCTTAATGGCAAGGTCCTTTGACATAACAGAGATAGTAAATGAAGTACAGAATTAGACAGACAGGTAGGACCAGAACATAGGATCATAGGACGTTACTAGGCTAATGGCCCTAGGGCCCTGACAAGCCTAGACAACTTCAGCCCTTGTTCCCACGAGTGTCTGCCTGAGGCAGTTACTGATATCAGCACCTATCGTCCCTGTCCAAGAAGAGGGACACAGGTGGAACCCCTAGGGTGAATTTCCAGTTACCCATCCAACCGTCCACTTTATATTTAAATAGGGTCAAAGAGGGACTCTGCTTAACATGAATAGGAAGCTTGTTTCAAAGGTGGGGTAAACTCTTGAAGACAAATCTGTCCCTCCAGCGAGTTCTGCTGATGTTGCATACCAGGCTAAGGTCCTTAGAATGAATGACCCGTGTGCTATTAGATTTATAAATGTGCAGCATTTCCATTAAGGCATGGTCAGAGATAGCTTTATATGCGAGGCACATGTCTCCTCTGAGAAGTCTGTAAGACATTAGTATAGCTGCAGTAATTTCAGTCTGTCCACATATGACAGGGGATGAAGACACTGAATTTTCTTTGTAAGGAACTTCTGCGGTTTCTCCAGTTACAGCAGGTGCCTGGAAAGGTACATACCAAAAGGGGCATTATATTGTAGTACATGTCTGATGAGGGAAGAGTACAGGGGAGTTATAACCTCCTTTTTTTGGAGGCAATGCCCTTACTTATGAGATGGGTGATATAAAGTGTCCTTCTTACCACAGTAGAGGCATGCTGATCAAAGGCAAGGCTGCTGTCAACATGGGTGCCCAGGTCCCTCACCACAGACTGCATGCTTAGGGTGTTATTGTTGATGTGGTAGTTTGCAGGCACATCATCCTTGCTGAATGGGATGATAATGCATCTTTTTGCATTGAGGTTTAGACCATGACTTTGGCACCAATCATTAGTCCGTGTAACTCTCTCTTGCAAGATGTTGACATAATTTGGGAATGCAATGAGAACTCCCAGCTTGCAGTCATCAGCAGACTTTATCAGTCACAGGCCCTTAGTTTTTTCCTGGACTTTGGAGGAGTAGATTCTGAACAGCAGAGGTCCCAGAACTGATCCCTATGGAACACCACTGGTTATGGGTCTACTGGAGGAGGTGGTGTCCCCTATTTTGATTGTATGAGTTGTCAGTGAGCCAGTTTGCAACCCACCTGACAGTATAAGGGTTAATACCCACCTAGGTGAGTTTGCAACCCACCTGACAGTATAAGGGTTAATACCCACCTAGGTGAGTTTGTCAATAATGCCTGAGTACGGAACTGGGTCAAAGGCCTTGGCTAAGTCTAAGTAGGTTGTATGCATTGATTTACCCCATCTAAGGCTTTAGTGACTTTCTCAAAAAAGTCCACTAAGTTTAACAGGCATGATCTCCCTTTGACAAAGCCAAAATGGGTGGGATCAAGCATTTGGAGGTTTCCTGTGTCTTTGTTGATGAGGTCCACAATAATTCACTCCAAGACTTTGCAGGTAAGGCTAGTTAAGCTGATGGGTCTGTAGCTCCCAGGGTCAATGGATGCGCCCCCCTTATGGAAGGATGACGGTAGCTGTTTTCCATTCTGTTGGGATGAAGCCTGTGCTAATGCTGTGATTGAAAAGAGTACTCAGGGGCTTTTCTAATTCCTCTTAACTCATTTAGAACACATCCAGGGATGTTATCTGGTCCCATAGAGCCTGTGTTTTTGGCCTTGGAAAGAGCGCTTAAGGCCAACTCCATAAAGATACTAGGTGGAGAACAGATGACAGGGATGCTATACATATATAGATAGATATACAACATCAATGTCTTGAACATTATGAATAATGAATAGGATATATATACAGTATCAATGTTCTGAAATCAAGGAATGCAGGAATTCCTTACGTAAATGGTTCAGCATCCCTGATTAGTGAAGATGGTAAAGAAAGAGAATTGACTCTTATATATGCAGTTTAGATACATAATATATATTCCAAGGCATGTAAACCAGAAATGAGACAGCTTCTATTAAGGAACAAAGTTTGTCTTCAGAAATACCTGACAGAACAAATTTGAATCACCAACAATGTGTGACTATTCAGAATACCAGAATAAAACAGACAGCACATGAAGAAATAAAAAAGGTGCTAAAGGTGGTGACAACAGTGGAGTCTAAAAGTGAGTGGAACAGCCCACTGTATTAGCCTCTTTGGTTCTAGAATAACGTTAAGAGATTGAACAGTCTCTCTAAGATTTATAGGTATCCGTTGCCTAGGATAGATAGAGTGAGAGAGAGAGACAGAGACTAAGAAAGGCAATATTCTAGTCCAGTCTACATTTGATGTCCAATTCTTTTAACAGCTAACCTTAAGAAAGAGAAAACCACTTCTTCCACCCTTACGGCATGTTAAAGTATACTGCTCTGGTTTGCATGGTGTGACATTTCAATGACACAAGTCTGATTTTAAAACCTTATAGTAAGCATGCTGCTGCTTATTTGGACGATACTGCCATTCATTCTGAAAAATGTGATTCCCATTGGGTTAAGGTGCAGTCTATCTTATACGTATTGACAGGTTAAAGTAATAATTGATGCTTCTAAAAGCACAATGGGTACGACTGAGGTAAGGAACTTAGAATATGTGATATGGCCAAATCAAAAAGAGGAAGCTGAAGGCTGTGAAGGATTGACCCATTACAAGTACTAAAAACACAAGTAAGAGCATTCCTAGACAGGCCACATAATACATGAGGCATCTACTTAATTTCAAAGCCACAGCCAACTAGCTGACTGACTTTTAAAAAAGAAGGTAATTCTTAAACATAAGACTGACAGTGGAAACTGATAATGCTTTCAGAAATCTAAGAGACATACTATGCTCCCAGGCAAAACTGGCATCCTCAGTCTTTAGTAAAATAATTCTAGTGTACACAGATTATTCACTGGTGCACTTTGGAGTCATGCACTCAAACCTCTGGGATAAGGAACAACACCCAATTTGTTATCTGAGCTATAAATTAAGTAAGGCTGAGGTGAAATATCCACAACTGACAGAATATGTTTAGCAACAAAATGGACCCTCTCCCCCATTAAGTACTTTTTACTTGGTAAAGAGTTCACACCTTTAATCGACTGTCCTTCTTCATGTAGCTTCTACAGCAACAGAAGAGTAACAAGACAGTTTGTCAGTGGAACCTCTCACTTCAAAAGTTTAGGCTCCATATAAACCATTAAGCTGGTTTAACCTACTCAAATGAGGACAGTCTATCAAGGGCGTACACGCCATCTGCTGGCCATGAAACTAAGGGTTTAAAACTAGGGAATCATTATAGCAGCACAGTCGTTCTCAAAAAAATGGAAGAGTACAAACAGAACCAGAAATATGTAAATGGTGACATAAACAATATCTGTGACCCAAGAATGCATACATAAAGGTGCAAATAACGTCTATGATCCAATAATATGTAATAAAGTGCTGTTTTCTTTAAAAGTGGTGTGTGTTCTGTTCAGTTGCATCTGTTAAAAAGTAAAGAGAATCCTACCCATGCAAGTAAGATCAGGTTTGCTGAATGAGTATTTGAAGATAATACAAAAACAAGGGCTGAGATAAGCCCTAGTACAGAGTACTTGACTTTAGTAGAGAGAGATTAATGTCCAGAAGAGGAGCTGTAGAAGAAAAAGAAAATAAACTTGGAGAAGAAAATGGGAAACTCTCCTGTCAGATAAAAACCAGAAATGGTATCCCATCAATGTAAGACTGAATGTACTGCTTGTGTATTTCATTTGAAACACAAGGTTTTATTTTTGTCTGGAAAAAAATTGCCTCATCTGCACTTGTATCTAACACACTACAATATTTCTATACAGATAGGTGGTTTCAGATGCATTAATTTTCTGTAACACATATACCACTTTCTCTGTTGCTATTTCTCTCCCTCTCAATTCTTTTTTTTCCATTCTCTTATTGTGTGTGCATCTCTCTCTCTCTCTCTATATATATATATATATATATATGCTACTGGGGGAGACAGCCCAAAAATTTGTTTATTGCATAACCTCTTCATCCTTCAACCTGACAAGGGTTTCATACAAGGAGAGTCACCCACCTAGCTTTCATTAGTTTATATAAATAGCTTAGATCAATTTGTTACTGTGGTTATACGTACAAAGACTTGTTTCAAAGAATTTAGGAAATAAGTCCTGATCCCATACTATAAAAACATTTAGATTATTCTCATTTTGTAATAAATGAAACTGGCTGCTTATCGCTACTGAAATAATACATAGTTATCTGTTAAACTGGGCAACAAGAACTGAAAGAGAAATATACAAGATGTACTTTAGTTCATGAGAAGAACTATACAAACACACTATGGTAAAAGAAGGAAATTTCTGAAGTGAAATAAAATGAATATTTAAGAAGTAATCTATAAGAATTATGTATGCAACATGGATAAACTGTATTTTCCTTCAACAAAGTGTAAGAAGGCTGCATATGTAAAACAGTTACGGGGTGAGGTCATGTCTTTAAATCATAGGCACTGAGGAATTCTAATCAATTTTCTCCTCAAAGTAGTTTCTTCCAAACCTACATTCATTATGTTAATGA
This sequence comes from Protopterus annectens, assembly GCF_019279795.1. Lineage (NCBI taxonomy): Eukaryota > Metazoa > Chordata > Ceratodontiformes > Protopteridae > Protopterus > Protopterus annectens. Next base: position 277,509,500 of record NC_056742.1, on the reverse strand, counting down.
AATATAATACTGCAGTGAATAAGTGAGTAACATTCAGATGATTAGATAGTGCTACTTACAGTGCTAAACAGTCGTCATGCTTTTTGCTGTCTTTCCCCCAGACTTCAATGTCCAACATAGTTATCTGCTCAAAGTAGTGAAATTCAAACTTCTCTCTCCACTGAGGGCTTTCACTTCTGCATACTGTCTATTAGAAAACAAAGATTAAAACATAGGATTTATTTATGCCTCAGTCTAGAATAGCCTGCTAATGCTTCAGCACCATCTTTAAAAACTTCTGGCAAAGAAAGAAAGAAAAGAAACATGGATAGATAGAAAAGAAAATGTATTAAAACATTCTTCAGAACATTTTGCAATACACTGGAATATGCCTAAATAGTAATGGCAAATGTGTCAATAAGAATCTACATAAATTTCAAGTATTAACAAGTGCTTCTTATACTGGATGCATTAACAGGTCATTCCTTCATATATTCTAAGACTGGTTACTCTTTCTAGCAGTCAGAATTCTGTATCATTTTTGGAAGTTACTGCATTATAAAATAGATGTGCTCATGTGATGATACATGATGTGATGTAACACATGTACTACATAAATGAGTTCTGATTCATGATGATGTGCAGAAGAGTGACGACACCTCAGACTTCAAAATCAACACACTTCAAAGACACAGGCAAAGATGCAGTAATGTAAAAGAAAACAAACTATATCAACACATTTCCAGTTACATACATCACATATGCTCTTTTTTGTAACTATCAGTCCAACATTACATAAATTGCTCGGTTCCTGCCTTCATTTAAACCTCATTCCTACTCCTCTAGAACATTATTCTGCATGTATTGTTCTGACAATTTCCATTTACTTCTATGTAATTTGTTCTTTCCCTTTTCTTAAGGTCCCACTTTGTTCTTCTCTTTTTGTTACAATAGTTAATACTTCAAATACAGTTGGTTTATACTTTTGATTTCTATTTTCTAGTAATTGTTATTTGGTAACCACCAGAATTAAACTTAATAAGGCCTTGCTATGTCTAGGCGATTCAGATCTTGTGTACCAGCTCAAAAGAATAACTTTCTTAGTTACAATCTTACTTAGCTTAGTTAGCAATCTTACACTTCCATAGTTTGTGTCCCCTTGGTCGTCCGCATGGTGTGCTGCAACTTTGAAGCCTAACACTACACACTGGATTGTCCCTCCCTGGTGTACTCTTAAAAGGCCCCATGTAACCACAAGTCAGGCCTTTCAAGCGAGGCTACCCTGAAGTGCTCATACCACCTATTTAGTGCTTGTTTGCAGTAGTAGCCTCTCTGTACATTTTGATCTTTGAAGCCTAACGCTACACACTGGATTGTCCCTCCCTGGTGTACTCTTAAAAGGCCCCGTGTAACCACAAGTCAGGCCTTTCAAGCGAGGCTACCCTGAAGTGCTCATACCACCTATTTAGTGCTTGTTTGCAGTAGTAGCCTCTCTGTACATTTTGATCTTTGAAGCCTAACGCTACACACTGGATTGTCCCTCCCTGGTGTACTCTTAAAAGGCCCAGTGTAACCACAAGTCAGGCCTTTCAAGCGAGGCTACCCTGAAGTGCTCATACCACCTATTTAGTGCTTGTTTGCAGTAGTAGCCTCTCTGTACATTTTGATGTATGTCCTTTTCTTATATTTTTATAATTATATAATAAGCTGAAGTGAGCATCCCACTCGTGGAACCTCCCAAGATCTTTTTATGCCCCTCTAATAGGTCACCACTGTAATAGGTAGCTTATTGCCTCTACATTATAATTTTGACTTTTCCCACCTTGCCTTGGAAGACTGGTACTAACAGTGCCCAATATCCTCCTACCCCACTAACATAACCTTCTTTACTCTTTTCCCTCAAAAGTTATCTTGGCTGAAGCATTCCTTTTATCCTACCTAACTATTGTTATAAGAATTGCTTGCATCCTTAAGGTAGGCTGCTACTGGACTTACACTCCCCATTTTTGCTCTCCCCCAGCAAGCCACCTTCGTGCATACAACTTGCACTTTTTTAGTAGTATCACTTGTATTTTTACTCCTAATACTATAATATTTTTTACCTGGCCATGTTACAGCTGGCCTGATTGACTACGCTCACTCCACTAGTTGTTTCTGCCCCGCTCCGCTTCTCTCCCTACCCCCTTATCCCACCCACCCCACGTGGCCCTACTCTTATACCTCACACACCACACTCCCTCCCACAATACACCTATCCCAGCTAATCACCTCTTCTCTATAAGTCCTCCCCTCTGTACTCTCCCACTATCCTTAATATTCCCTATTTGCTTCCTGCCCGCCCACAAAGCCTCAACTTACTCCTTCCAACTCTTACCTTCTTTCACTTATTTATACTATAATTACCTTATATATATATATATATATATATATATATATATATATATATATATACCTTCTGCTCTAAAGTTCCTTTTTTCATCCCCACAGTATGTCATTCAAAACTAGTAAAAACCTATCCAAGACCTCTAACACTAAAGCTGTCCTAGCTAAGCCAATACTCCTACTTATTCTTTCTCTACTTCTCTCACTACCCTACCTCCTTAAATCCTTTGAACAGACATTTAATAGTGACATTAATTATTCTCTCAAACAAACAGCCTCAGATCTTACATCCCATAAATTAACTCATTTAAATATTACATATACCTCTTCCTACCTCCTAGCCAAATATTATCGACTTACCCATTTTAAATGTAATTATCTTGTGTTAAAATGACTAAAATACCTTTCTAGCTTCTCTTCTAACTCCTTCTTGCCATATATCCTCTCAACCCTAAAGGATGGTGATATACATCCCAACCCAGGGCCCTTTAATACTTCTCCTCAAACTGGACCCATTTTGTTAAACTCCTCCCTTCCATCACCAATCTCTAACTCTAATTCTTTACTTATAGGACATCTTAATATCCGAAGTGTCAATAACAAAGTTACTCACCTCCATTCTCTTATTGACTATCACTCCTTTGATAACTTTTGTCTAACTGAAACCTGGTTAAAACCCGGTACTAACGATAGTGAAATCATTCCCCCAGGCTACAATATTCTTAGACTCGACCGCAAGACACGCAAGGGTGGGGGTGTAGCACTACTATTTAAAACTGAACTTCACATATCCTTAATACCTTATGCTTCTCAAGAAGCCACCAAGGCTGAACTCCTTATTTCAAAACTGCAACTAAACCCAAATAAATCAATCTATATCATTTGTATTTATCTACCTCCTGGAAATAACTCTACTATTATAGAAAATATCCTTAAACTGGATATCTGCCTCGTACCCACAAGAAACTATCATACTAGGCGACCTCAACCTCGACTGGTCCTCTGTCAATTCAAATAACCCGGCCACTCATATTAATCTCCATGGCTTTACTCAGACAATAAACACTACAACTAGGATTAATAAACCTAACAACAAAGAAAGTATATTGGACTGGATTCTTATTAACAAACCTCAACAAACATATCAGGCTGGTACTTTACCTGATGACATTAGTGATTACACCTTAACATACATCATAAGGCATAACAGTAATACTTCTAATACCCATATCTTTAGAATCTCAAGAAGTCAGAAACATTTTAGCCCTCTCCTATTTAAAACTGAACTAAATGCCTGCAACTGGCACCCTCTAAAATCTCTCCCACTTGAAGATGCTGTTAAATACTTTAATGACAAATTTCTATCAATCCTTGATAATCATGCTCCAAAATGAACCATCAGAGTGAAATCTAAACCTGCCCCCTGGCTAACCAAGGAAACAAGACAAAAATTGTTGCTTAGAAACAAATCCTGGATAAAATGGAGAACTAGTAAATCTCCCTCAGATCAACAAACCTTTAGATACTTAAGGAACTGTACCAAAAAAGCCATACTTTCAGATAAAAACAACTACTATAGTAATCTTCAGAAGGTAGATCATAACAATCCACGTAAATTTTGGACAAACTTAAATAAACTTCTTCGCCCAGGACAGACTACAACTCCTTCCCCCTCCGGATCAGACCATAACTCAGCCCATGAAATTACCAATGCCTTCAATTCCTTCTTTATTGACACCATTAACTCTCTGGCCTCTCACCTTTCCATTGATAATTCCAGCATCCCTGATCTCTCATCTTCCAATCTTCCAACTTTTAAACTACAACCCATCTCTACCACCTTTATCCAAAAATGTATCCAAAAACTTAAACCTTGCACTCCCTCTGCTGACCAGCTTCCATCTGAATTCCTTCAAAAAGCAGCAAATGAAATAGCCTATCCTATATCCATCCTCATAAAGAGAACTATTAGTGAAGAAACCATTCCTGATATCTGGAAAATCTCTTATGTTATCCCCTTACACAAAGGAGGTAGCTCTAATGAGTACTCTAATTATAGGCCCATCGCACTCTTGTCACCACTAGCAAAAATTATGGAAAAATGTGTACACTATCAGCTAATGAACCACCTAACTAAACATAACATACTTACTAATTGCCAACATGGTTTTCGACCATTTCACAGTACTACCACTGCACTCCTATCCTTCACTGACTTCATTAACAAAAACCGTAATAACAATATTCTATCATCAGCTCTATTTATAGACCTGTCTAAAGCCTTTGATATGGTTAACCACCCCCTGCTCATAAGAATTCTGAAATCTCTTTCCTTAGAACCCAAGTCTATTCACTGGTTTACCTCCTACCTCAACAACAGGAAACAGGCAGTCCTCTGGGATAACAAACTCTCTTCTCTTTTACCAATCTCTCTTGGTGTCCCCCAAGGCTCTAGTCTTGGTCCACTTCTATTCTCCTTATTTATAAATGACCTTCAAGTAGCAATACCCCAGACCACGTGCATACAATATGCTGATGATTCCACACTTATCTGTTCTGCAAAAACCATCTCAGAATTACAAACAATTACACAAAATGTATTTAACACTGTAGAGTCATGGTTCTTAAAACGTTGTCTGCTTTTAAATGCTAAAAAAACCAAACTCCTCCTATTTAAGCCCACTACTAAGTCCCCCCATTAGAATTCTTTATCTCTTCAAGTAATGGCACCCTTATATCACCTGACTCTACCACCAAGCTGCTAGGTGTCATGATAGATAACTGCCTTACCTTTGATAGTCACATCAATAATACTATTAAAACTGTAAATAGAAAGCTGGGCTCCTTTTACAGAATCAAAATGTTTTTAACTCCTACAGCCAAAGCTACACTTGCCCACTCTCATCTTATTTCTACTCTTCTCTATGCGTCACCTATTTACACCAACCTAAAGAAAAATAATCTTTCGAAGCTGTCTAATACTTATAATAGTATAGCTAGATTTGTTACCGGAAATCAATTTAGAACTCATCATTGTCTAAACCTACAACAACTTCACTGGCTTGAACTAGAAAACTTGTTGTTTCTTTCCCAACTTTCCTTTGTCCATAGGATTTTCTACCATCCTAATAATACACCAATACTATCCAACCTTTTTACTTATTATGCCAACCTCAGTTCACTTCGCTCCTCAAATAAACTTCTAGTAACCTTAACTAAAACTAACAACTGTGCTGGTGACTCCCTTTTCTCCAACACCATTGGTAAGTATTGGAATCATCTTCCGACTGAACTTCCATTCCATCCCAGGTTCTCTTTAAGCAAAAACTCAAAATATACCTTAAAAATTACTGGTCATGCTCTTGCTTTAACCCTGATTAAAACTATGTCTACCTCCTTTTCTTTCCCGCCTTCTCTCCCTGACACCTTCTCTATTTTTTTTTTTTTACTAGGACACCACCTTCACTTTAAAGGCTGTCCTTCCTTCTCCACCCTTTTCTAGTATATCCTCTTAAATCTACACAAAATGATGATAGCATATTAACTAAATGGAATTTTTAATTTTTGAATGTTTTTTTTTTCCTTTTTTTGTCTGCCAGTTTTCTTGTCCAAAATGTTTTTTTTTTTAACCTTTGATTCTGTACAGGCTATGTATTTATATTCCTATAATGTAGTATTGTAAACTGACTTATCAGCTCTTATTATTCTTTTTTTGTATTATGTAACTATCTGTCTCTATGTGGAGCTTTTCTCCCCGGGCCTCTGCTGAAAATGGAAATATATCCAGTCGGACTAGCCCGGTTAACAAATGTAAAATAAAATAAATAAATAAAAATAATAAATACACCCATTTGTTCACCCAATATTTCCGACAGAATACTCTATAAGGACTTTTTAAAATCCGTCAACTCATTACACTCCCAAAAAGTACAGTTGTGTAAAAACTTAACATAACAGTAGATGTCCTATTGATCACTGTTGCAGTATTCTTAACTTATGGGTTTTCGTCAGCTGATGTCAGTCCTGGGTGCCAAAATTTTACCTTCCCGAGGGCAGACATCTGACGCATGACCTCAGCTCGTATATCAGGGTATTCAGGAGGATGTATGCACAAGTACTTCATACTATCTCTAAGCCAGTGGCCTGAAAACTACTGAGAGAGAAAAGTGGTCAGCTAGGAGGAGTGTAGCTTTAAGAGATAAGTAAATTCCCCCAAAAGCAGTCTATTAGGTGATAGCTTACAACAAACGGAAAGAGGAAGAGAAGAGGGGAAGGAGGGAGGGATGGAATATTGCAACAGTGATCAATCAGCAAAGCATCTACTGTTGTGACAAATTCTTACACAACTATACTATGCCTGGACTGCAATTACTCTTGCAGTCTTCTTAACAACTGGGTGATTCCCAGAGCTGAAGGAGAAGAAGAGGAAGGCTAGCTAAAGGGGAGGGCGAGATGTCAAGGAGATCAGATTGAACAGACCTAGCAAAGGCACCCTTGGATCTTGAGAAGGCGTCAATTTTGTAATGCTTAGTGAAAGTGTCCATAGAAGACCAGGTCACCACTTCCAAGATGGACCTGGCATCCCCACTGTTGTGGAGTGTCCCAGAGATGGCTACTGCCCAAGTGGAATGTGAATTTGAAAAGGAAGGCAATGATTTCCATGTTATGTAAAACAGAAAGAAATAGTCTTCGATACCCAAGATGCAATGGATTGCTTAGAGACAGTTTGGCTCAATTTGGAATCTATGACTGTTGGTCAGTTTTTGACAGTTCTTGTTTCGTCCAAGTCAAACCTTAGATGCCTGTGAATGTCTTATGAAAGGAGGGGATATACAGGAACCTTCCCAACCACTGGAAAGAGAAGGCATCTGGGGAAGGCGTCCTGATGCTGAACAGCAGAAGCCGGTGGTTTTCTGGTGAAGCAAAAAGGTCTACTTGTGAAGGCTTCTTTGTTCAGGGTCCATTCATGAGGGTCCCTTAAGGACCTGCTTAAGGATTCAGCCAGTACATTCCCTTGTTAGAGAAAGTATGCAGTTGTCAGAGCCATGTCCATTTGTGTGGCTTGGTCCCATGCCTCCTGTGCTAGCTTGCACAGTAGTTAAGATCTTGCAGCCCCACAACTTCCGTTTGTTAAAATACCACATAACTGTGGTGCTGCTGGTATACACCAGCCATGAGCCTTGTTTCCATAGATGGAAGAATATCTGCAGTGCTTGCAGAAGGGCTCTCATTTCTTTCAGGTTGATGTGTTATTTCAGGATGGGGGAAGGTCACTTCTCCTGCACTCACTGGGATCCTGTCCAAGCCTCCCCATGCTCTGTCTGAGGTGTATGTGTGAAGAATTTGGTTGGGTGGGCTTGGGTGAAAGGAAGGCACAGGTTGAGCATGACCTGTTTTTCCCACCAGAGTAGCTCGTTTTTGAGGTAAGTTAATAAAGGGATCAGGGTATCCAGGAGATGAGAATGTTGAGACCAGTCTGACTTCAGGTACTGCTAAATTTTCTGCATAGGTAGTCTAGCCAGAGGAAGTACTGGAATGGCATCTGCTATGAAATCCATGGTCCTAAGTGTCTCCCTTGTTGTGCAGTGAGACACTGAGTACAGGTTTCTGAAAAATGTGGCCAGACTGAAACATTTTTCCTGAGGAAGTAAGCAAGCATTGTGCATGTATCTAGCCTGTAACTGATCAGGTATTAAGTGGGTGTGAAATGGGACTTTTTAAAATTGACTGTGAACCCTAGGATGGAGAGGAGATATATTGTGGAATGCATCTGCTCAAGGAGGTAGTCTATGGAGACAGCTTGAATAAGTAGGTCATCCAAGTAAAGGAAAATCTGAATTCCCTAAGTGCGACATGAGGCTACCACTGGGGCAAGGCACTTCGTAAAACTTCTTAATGACATAGAAAAGGGCAAAGTAGTAAACAGAAAATGTGATGAGTCAGAGAAAGATCTGAGGAATGTGCTGCAAAAGGGTTGAATGGGGAGATGGAGGTAGGCATCCTTTAGGTCAAGTGACAAAAGAAAAGCGTGGGGAAGAATGAAAGGCTGAAGGGTGTGCAGAGAGGCATCTTTAAAGTTGGGTAGCTTTGAAAGGTGTTTAAAAGAGAGAGATCCAGAATTACTCTCTATTGTCCTTCCTTCCCTTGCACCGTAAAGATTCTGGAATAGAACCCTTTTCCTATGAAGGAGGATGACACTCTTTCTATGGTGCCTTAGTCTAGTAAGTCCTGAGCCTTGGTTTAATAAGTCCTGAATGATAGGGCTGAGTAAAAGAACTGGTTTTGTGGAGGAAGAGGCATGCCCATTAGATAGGGGCTGTTTTTCCAGAAAATTGCATTGTCTTCTTTGATGACAGTCAGAACCCATTTGTTTGTGGTTATTATTTACCAGAAAGTAGGGGACAGAGAAAGTCTTTTAGAAAGAGGGGTGGAGGGACTCTGGAGGGGAGAAATTGGGAAGGCAGTCAAAGGATTTTGCCTTCAATTTGAGGCCTCCCTGAAGGAGACTCCCTATGTGGTTTGTCTGAAAATCTCCTTCTTAGTGTTTTTCTTTGTTTGTGACTGGACCAAGGGTCCCTCTTAACAAATGAAGTGGATTAATTGACTGGGTAGCTCCTGTGGTATGTATGGACTGTAGAAAGTAAAATTTGTCTACAGTCCTTCATAGTCCTACCCTGCTCTTCAAGGGATTTGAAGAGTTTTGCAGCTTCTGTGCCAAACAGGAGGTCTTCGTCTACTGGTGAATTTAGGATTTTAGATTTGAAGTCTCAGGGAAGGGTTAGCTGCACAACCATGCATAACATTTGATGACTGATCCTGTGGCTGCAGCCCTGGAAGAGAAATCCACAGCATAACTGCATTTGACACTGTGTCTAGCAGTTTGAGTAAAGGTAATATAAGGACAGTAAGGTCTCATTTGATGCTTACAATCTACAGATTGTGGGTCTGACATGACCTTATTCAGAGACTGTAGGACAGATAGGAAGTATATAGTCATCTGCATCTGGTAACTGATGGCTCTCAATGCACGGGTGGCAGAGGTGTATAACTTCTTTCCCCACCTATCCATAGCCCTACTACCCTGATCTGTGGGCAGGGTGTTAACAATGGGGAGAAGTTTAGAAGGTTTATCCAAAGTCAGGAAGACAGCAACAGAGTTACCCACAGGGTACTTATAGAAGTATTTTAGTTCATCAGGCATCTTGTAGAATCTATCTGGTCTTACAGGTGCCAGTGCTTGAGAATCAGGAGCTGAGGATGTAAACTGAAAGGCATTCTGGAATGCATCTAGTACTGGAGGTGGGGCTAGAGATCCCATTTCCAGAAGACTATAGTATCTCTTTTGAACATCTGAGATTTGCTTTGACAGCTATTCAAAATGCCTCCTCATGTTCTGAATAGTTTCTTCAAATGAGGCCTCTTCAATAGGGGAGTCAGGGGAGGAGGAGTCCTCTTTATCAGAAGAACATTATTTTGGGGACTGCATCTGTGAGGAAAAGTCCAGGAAATGATCAGAATCCAGATCCTGTTTCTCCTCACAGGAAAAGGAATCTTGAGTGTGTTCTTGTGGTGTGGCCTGGGATAGCTGGGGTGCAAAAGGAGGAAGATTCAGGGCCATGACTGCTTTAAATAAGCCCTGGGAGAAGTCCATCCATTCATTTTTTTAAGCTGTGGGAGAGATCACATGCCTAGTTTTCTGTTTATTTATTTTTAGAAGTGATGTCCACCTAAATGAGTCTAGGAGGCTTGTAACATTGGCAAACGTCAGAGTGCCTGGAACCTCTTCCCCAACTAGGATTTGAAGAACATCATGTAGACCCTCAGAAATAATGAGTAGTAGTTTGTCAGAGGCATCTACCACCTACAAGGCCTCAGAAGTCATGGCAGCCTTCAATGAGGTCTCAGTAGTGGGCAATTGAGAAGGTATCTGATGGACCGCAGGTTCTGCAGCCTCTGCAGATGCCTCTGACTCAGAGATGCAAGGCTGCAAGTTGTTTTGTGGCCTTTTAAGTTTCTTCTTTTGTGGAAGGTTGACAATGGATACAGAGGATCCTGCCATTTTGACTGACATTCAAGGAATGTGTTAAGGGAGAAAAGCCTTGACCTAAGGGTTTTAGGAACAAATGACTGGCAGGTGGAACAGGTTTTGCAGTCATGTTCTTTTCCTAAACAAACAAAACAGGCACTTAGCCTACAAGTCCTTGTACAGGATCTGTCTACCGCATTTACACTTACTCCTCCTAGCTGACATGTAACAAAAATGATTTACATAATCAAAGGACTCGAAAAAGGAAGGTTCCCCAATGGAGCACTCATCTGAAATGTGAAAAAGCACACACACACACACACACACACATACACTAATGATTGGAAGGATGATCTTTTATATAGTTGCTTCTTGTCATCTCCATTTAAACCTATGTCACATTTTTCAAGACTTTTTGTTTTAATGAAAACCCTCACACACAAAAAAAATATATAAATTTTCATAATAGACCCATAACCTATTAACTTAAAACAAACACACAAAGCTATGTACATCTTCAAAAAATGGAGTTTAACCCTCCAAGTAGGAATAAGTGCCACAAACTGACAGTTGCACCCACCGGCATTAGATGACCTAATATAAAGTTAGCTATGCAAAAGCATATGTTACAGACTGTGCTTACACGTACACTAACTGTTGTCTGTTCTTTTCTTACTCCCTCCCCTCCCAGAGGTAAAAAAAAAAGTTTGTATGCTTTCAGAAAACATTTAACATTTAGCCTTCAAAAATACACTGGCTATCTTTAAATAAAACTCTACACTGTTATAAATACACTGAGGTAGTAAGGCTGCTAGGGAAGCTGCTATTTCTTATTCACTTCTAATCATTTCAAACTTTATTTTTTACTGAACTGCTTGTACCTTTAAATTTTGCATTTCCCTCAGCAAACAATGCTCAGAACTCTCAATTTATTTGTTTATCAGGAAAGTCCGACTTGAAACAAGCAAATTTTCAGCGGAGGCCGGGGAGAAACACTCCAGATGCATGTCTGTGTAACGTGGGCGGAAACTGGAGAACCCGGAGGAAACCCACATGAACACAGGGAGGACATGCAGATTCTCCACAGAAGGTACCCCAGCCAGGAATCGAACTGGAGAACCTACTTCTGTGAGGTGACAATGCAAACCACTGCACCGTCAAGATTAATTGGTTACACCTGCAGGCAGTTTGTCTCCATGGAAATAGTCAGCAATGAGGAAAAAAACAGCTAACAACTCTGTAAAGGCATACAAGAATCTTTGTCAATCGCACTCAGAACAAAACAGAATGTACAACTGCCTTTAGCTGTAGCCTTCTTGACTTACACTGATCATTTTCCAAAGGAAAAAAAAAAACAAGCTAATAACATTATATATGCAATATGGCTTTCAGCAATTTTGTCTTATTTTTCAACCCTACTTGCTTGCAAAAACACAATTTAGTTTAAGCCAAGGGCATTAATCCAGACATCTGCCTATGGATAAACAAGATAAAACTCAACTCTACATATAATATAATCAGAGCATTTTTACACCCTACCCCCACCCACAGCCCAGTAGCCCAAGATTACAGCATATTAACTTAATCTTGCTTATGTCCAGCCGTTCTTCTCTTTCTGCACTGTAAAGCCTGATTTTCTTAAAACTGAAAAAATGCTTGCTTACTTTTTAATATCTTTATCACATACAATAATCAGTGAAAAGACTCACACTCGCTATCACATTTAAAATACTCCAGACTACACAATACACAACATGTAGTGTAAATCATGAAATGTTTTACTTACTGTTACTTTTTTCCTTTTAGTCTCCGTCTAAATATTAATGACAAAGTTGAATACATGCTTTTCTGTCCACCCACAAGTTTAAGTCAACAAGAATCCAGTCTTTCTCAGCCAGTTTTTCTTGCAAAGCCATATTTCACAAATGTGAATGAAGTTTTATAATCTCACAGTTATTTACTAATTTCAGCAATGCTGGTCTTCTTCCTGTTCATCTCCATCTCCCAGCATCAGATTCTGATTCAAGTCCAAGGTACTCCCAATTCTTCTAGTCAACTCCTGTGCTTTTTTCCTGTCTCTCAAGCATTTTCATTTCGAACACTGGCACTGGCAAAGTCTCTCTATAAGCTTTATTGTCAGAAGAACAAGGAGTAGAGTCCCCCCACCCCCCCCCTGTTTGACTGCTCACTTTTTGTTGGATAAACTTTTGAATGGCCTCCTTATTCTCCTCCTATTCTGCATCACAATGTAACTTATCCCCCAGGAAAATTATTCTGAAAACAGCTGGATATAGCAGATTCAATCTCACACCTGCAACTCACACCTGCATCTCGAAATTTCCAGAGTGATGGGATAAACTGGTTTCTCTTCTGCCTAGTGTACAGTGAAAAATCAATCATTTCCACAAATGCTCTGCGGTCTCCAATTTGGAATACTTTTCCCTTCCCCCACAGTTCTGTCAGGATCAACTCTTTCTGCTGGTAAGATTGCATCCTTACTAATACAGGTCTTGGCTGATTTCTCATGGCCAAGTTTGGAGCATACACATGATGTGCCCTTTCAATTAGCAAATCCTGCTGAGGAATACCATTCCAGTTACTTATCTGTGCTTTCATAAAATTAATGCAGGACTTTATTCATGAATGGTATGTTTTGTGCTGGTGTTCTGTGCATGCTGCACCACAACTCTAACACAATAGCATGCTATTTTGTACTTATTAAATGGCTCTACACTTTGTAAAGAGCCATCAAATAAAGGTAAACAGCAGAGTATGCTAATGAAAGCATAATCAACTGAATTACATGCTAATTAACCAACCCAAGATGGCAGAGTCATTCAGGAAGCTATAAAGTAATCCTGTAGAAATGTTGTAGCCCTTTGACATAAACTACAAGACCTAATGGAATGCAGCCACAATCATACTTTGAAAAAAAGCAGTGTTAGGGGCTGCTGCTGCTCTCTTCCAAGTGTATGTGCAACAGGCTCAAATCTATTCTGCTGATGCTGCTAAAATACCTCACCAAGGAGAAGAAGGGTGCTCAGAAACTGTTTAACATAGGGGACGGGACGGCTTGCACTTGTCACCCCTGGGATTCCGGATTTTGGCAAAGGCTCTTGCCACCCCCATAGTGCCTTTTTTAGGCAAGGCTCAAATTCTAAACCTACCACCCTAGAACAAAACAAAGAAAAATAACTAAGGGTAATGCTGCTCAATGCCAGAAGTCTCAACCTCAAGATGCACGCACTCGAGGCCCTTCTCAGTATGGAGAACATCGATGTCTGTGCTGTGACAGAAACCTGGTTCAAGGCTCCTGAGAGCACCCCAGCACTATCAGGATTTACCTCATATCATGCGTTCCGGCCCCAAAACATGGACAATACCAAGAAAGGAGGAGGGGTATCCATATTCATCAAGGACACCCACACCTCAAGATTGGTGGCATCGCACGATGCATCGGAAACCATCCAGGTGCAATTAACCATAGGCAAGACTGCTCTGCAATTTGTAGCATGTTACAGGCCACCCTCGCAAACTCAGGAACCTCATATGGCCTTCCTGAAAACACTGGAGGGGATAAATGTATCTCCGAACACCATCATACTAGGTGACTTCAACTACCCTAATATAGACAGGGAACACTACTCAAGCCCAAACACTCTAGCCCAAAAGTTCCTGGAATTCATAAACTCAAATGTCATGGAACAACTAGTCACCATCCCCACAAGAGGAGAAAACATACTTGATCTCATCATCACGAACATGGGAGCACAATGTTCAACGCGAAGTATACCTCTCACCGGTGAGATCTGATCACAAACTAATCTCACTGGAGGTCCTCATCCCGCCCCCACCGAAATGAAAAAGACCACAGTAAAGAACTTCTCGAAAGCCGACTTCACACTTCTAAAGACTAGTGTGGTCTCCTTTAAGGCCCCTGAGCCGGCAGTTAACATTACTCAAACCGCTGAATCACTTACAAATGCCTTCTACCAGCACCTGCAGGGCTGCATGGATCAGGCAATCCCAAGCAAAACAAAGACTCTTTGTACCAAAGGCAAGCGTCCAGTCTGGTGGACCCCAGCCATAAACAAACTCTACAACAAAAGGAGAAAGCTACTACAAGATAGAGCAAAATCCTTAAAAGGTAAGACACCGCTGATCACTATAAGTAAAAGCTAAGAGCTCTCATAAAATCATCCAAAGCTAATTTTGGGAAAAAATAGCTAAGGACTCTAAAGACAACCATAAGGCATTCTTTAGCTATGTCAGAAACCTAGGAGGAAACTCCCAGATATGCTCAGAATTAGTTCAAAATGATGTGAAGATTACTGATCCTACAGACATTGCCAACATACTGGCTGAAAGGTTCAGTGCAAACTCCCCCCCCCCAAAGGAGAGATATCTATACCAAATGATTGTAGCCCCCCAAACATCTCTAACGCCCAGGTGAGAATTGCTCTCTCCAAGGCAAAGAACACAGCATCCATGGGACCTGATGGTGTCCCCGGCTGTGTGCTCCATGAACTCAATGAGGAATTAAACCCACAGTTAGGACAGCTGTTTAATCTTAGTCTCACCTCCGGATACGTAGCCAGGGAGTGGCGCACAGCAACTGTGGTCCCACTCCACAAAGGCGGTGCCTCCACCGACCCTGGAAATTACCGTCCCATTAGCTTGACAAGCCTTATCTGCAAAGCCATGGAGAGGATCATAATGGATCTCATAAATAAAGACATAGGGAACTTGCAGACTTTGGATCCAACCCAGTTTGGCTTTGTCAAAGGCAGATCATGCCTTCTAAACTTGGTTGACTTTTTCGAAACAGTCACCAAGGCCATTGACGAGGGAAAGGCAGTCCATACAGCCTACCTAGACCTGGCGAAGGCTTTTGATACAATACCTCACTCGGGTATCATTGAAAAACTTATCAACTTAAATGTAAACCCATACATTGCAAGATGGGTTGCAAACTGGCTGAGTGACAGAACCCACAGGGTCAGAGTTGCTGGCGCCATGTCAGACTCAAAGCCTGTCACAAGTGGTGTCCCACAGGGCTCAGTCCTGGGCCCACTCTTGTTTGGCATCTACTTTTCTGAAGTACAAGCAAACACAGGAGGGTTATGGCTGACAAAGTTTGCAGATGACTGCAAACTGGGCGCCGTAGTTGAAAACACATCCGACACAGATATCCTTCAGAAGAGTCTCACAGAAACGGATAACTGGTGCCAGAGCCATGGCCTAAAGTTAAATGCCAAGAAATGCATAGTCATACCCTTCGGGAAAAATAAGGTTACCCCTAGCTACCATATAGGTGGCAATCTGAACACAGAAGAAGTTATTAGGGACCTGGGAACCCAGGTTGACAGTAGCCTTTCATTCGACACTCATATTGCTAAAGTAGTTAGGAAGACCTTCTACATTGCCCACCTTATCATGAAGGGATTCACATCTAGATCAAGGGAAGTCATAGTCTCCCTATACTCATCACTCATCAGACCAATGATCAAGTACAATGCCCCATTCGAAATGTATCTGACCCGACACTTGCAGCAGCTGGAGAGGCCACAAAAGTTCCTCACCAAAAGGATAAAGGGTCTCAAAAATCTGTCTTATGCTGCCCGACTGAAAGAACTCCAGTTATATTCAGTTGCTTACCGCTTGCTCAGAGGTGACCTATGCCTGACATACAAGGCCATGTCAAACCCAGATTTGATGAACATGCTTCATCTCAAAAATCTAGATCCCTCAGAGCCACAAGGGCGGGAGACTTAAACCTCGACACGGTTATTAATAGGACGTGCTGGAGGGATAGATTCATCACCCAAAGACTCCCTATGATGTGGAACAAAATCCCGGTTTATGTGAGGCAGAGCACCTCGCTGGCCTTGTTCAAGAGGAATCTTGACCAATGGATGGGAGATCGCAGATACACCCCAGGGGTTACCTCAGTGTCACTGCTCGACAGAGGCACAGCAAAATAATGGGCATAGTTTCTCCAAACTAAGGGGTGGCGTAAGCCACAAAACTATGGGCTAGGCTTATAAATGCCCTCGGGCAGATAGCCTAGTATGAACCTATGAACCTATGAACCTATATCATGGAGTGCATGATATTGAAATAGTAGAGCGATACAGGGTTGATAAGGAAATACTACAGGAACTCTGTAACCTCTGCTTCCTCCTCCTCAGATTCAAGGGAAATCAAGGACGACTTACATCAGTGGAAACTAAGGTATGTGTAGCATTAAGGATCTTGGCTACTGGTACATTTCAGAGATCCACAGGGGATATACTAGGGACATCACAGGCCACAGCCTCCAGAACACTATACCGATGTCTTAATGCTACACTAGAACATGAAAGGGAGTATATCCATTTTCCACGCATACCAGAGGACAGAAAGTACAGTTGTGTACACTTACCATAAATGTAGATGTTAGAGTGTATTCACTGTTGCAGTCATTACATTCGGGGTAATCTGCTGGCAGGTTGCCCTCAGTCGGCCTGAATAACAAAGTCTTGGGTCCTGTGTCGGTTGCTGTCTCCTCTTCATTGACGTCAGGTCGTCAGGGTATAAAACATGCAGCCAACGCCATTTTATTCAGTTTTTCTTGCCCCAGATGTCAGGTGCCCCCCAAATGGGGAGCAAAAATATATATACAAATAAACAGTAAAAATATAAATGCATTTTTAGAAACATAAACTTTATCTTCAACTAAAAGCCTATACACCACAAAGGCTTTTGGGTATAGTGAAGGAAAGAAAAGGTATACAATGGGGGATGGCGGGTGGGTAACCTGGACTGCAACAGTGAATATACTCGAACATCTACATTAAGTGTACACAACTGTACTATGTTCTTCATGTTTCACTGCTGCAGTCATTACATTTGGGTAGAATCCCAAATCTATGGATGGGAGGATGGAACTAAACAGCATTATGAGCGGCTATAAGGCCCTGCAGGACTGCAGTGGCAAAGCATGCCCTGGATTTGGAGAAGAGAGGCAAATGATAATGCTTTGTGAAGGTATAAACAGAGCTCCAAGTAGCAGCTTCTAGAATGTCTTTGGCTGGGACCCCTCTGAGAAAAGCTGCTGATGTAGAGGCAGCCCTGGTGGAATGTGATCTGATCCCCTTGGGCACGGGTTTACCACGGTGCAAATAGCAGAAATGAATGCAGTGGCTTATCCATTTAGAAATAGTCTGCTTTGATATTGCCTTCCCCTCTGATCCTGCAGCAAATGCTACCAGTAGTTGCTCAGACTTTCTTAGAGATTTGGTCCTGTTTAAGTAGAATCTTAGTTGTCTGTGCACATCCAGTGAATGCAGAAGCCACTCCCCCTTGTTCTGCAGACTTGGGTAAAATGTTGACAGGTGAATGGTCTGATTAAGAGCCACATTGGATACCACCTTAAGCATAAAAGAAGGATTGGTCCTGAGAGACACCCTGTCCGGGTAAAATATAATGAAAGGCTCCACTGCCATGAGAGCCTGAAGTTCTGAAACCCTTCTTGCTGAAGTGACTGCCAAAAAAAAAGCTGTTTTCCAAGATAGAAATTTTATATCCACAGTAGCTGCTGGTTCAAAAGGAGGCAGGGTGAGTTTTTCCAGCACAAAATTGAGGTCCCATGCAGGAGTTGGTGCTCTTCTGGGAGGTCTTAAATTTTTAGCCCCTCTAAGATACTGTTTAAGCAGTGGATAAGAAATGAGGGGAGGCTCTGTGTTGTAATGAGCCGAGATAGCAGAGGCATGGATTTTTACTGAAGAGAAAGATAGGCCCTTGTCAAGCATCTCAGTTAAATATTGTAAAATCTGAGGAATATTGGGCTTTGCTGTGTCTATTCCTTGTGCTTGGTTCCAAGCACAAAATCTCTTCCATTTATCAGCATGAGATTTTCTAGTACTAGGCCTTCTGGCTTCCAAAATGACACCCATCACAGATTTACTGAGAGGTGTGGTTTGAAGAATTATTTGATTAGCCATGCTGCAAGGTTCAGAGTTTGGAGTTGAGTTTGCAGAATTTGATAGTTCTGCTGAGACAGTAGATGAGGTATTTGAGGCAAGTACCATGGAGGAAGGTGTGACTTGTTCCTTAGAAGTGGGTACCAGTGCTGGCGAGGCCAGTCCAAAGCAATTAGGATAATTTTTGTTTTTTCCTGTCTGATTTTTAGTAAGACCTTGGAGAGAAGAGGCAGAGGGGGAAAGGCATAGACTACTTTCCATGTTTTTTTGTGATGAGCTCTTGTGCATAATTTGTCCAACTGATAATTTTGGGGAGAGGCAAATAAATCTATGTCTGGGCTCCCCCATTTCTGTGTTAAGATGCTGAAGATTTGTGGATCCAGTTTCCATTCGTGCGGGTCCATAAAATTTCTGCTTAGGTCGTCTGCCAGAGTATTTTGCTTTCCTGGCAGGAATTGAGCTTGGAGATGTATTTGGTAAGTCAAGGCTGTGTTCCACAAGGCCATGGCTAGTCTGCAAAGGGGGTAGGAATGCGTACCCCCTGCTTGTTTATGTACCACATAATTGTGGTGCTGTCCGTTTTTATCAGTAATTGTCCTGGATGAAGTAAGTCCTTAAAGGCTGTCAGAACATTCTGAACAGCTAGCATTTATTTCTGGTTGATATGCAGATGCATTTGGTTTGAGCACCATTTGCCCTGAATGCATCTCCCTGCCAAGTGGGCCCCCCAAGCATAGTCTGATGCGTCTGTAGTTAGGGTTTGGGTGACAGGGGGTAGAGTGAATGACAGTCCCTTGTTTTGGTGACATGTCTCTGCCCACCAAAGAAAATCCTGTTGTAGGCAGGGAATGAGGAATCATTGTTTCTAGGCTGTGACAATGTTGACTCCATAAACTTTTTAGGTACCACTGAAGTTTCCTCATATGCAGTTTCACATATGGAATTAGTAGAATGCAGGATGCCATGAACCCCAAAGCCTGCATAATTTGTCTTGCAGATAACTGGGTTTTTGTTGCCATTTGTTTGAAGTAGGTTGTCAGTTGCCTTTGTTTGTCTGGCGTGAGGTAAGCCATCTGGGTAGTTGTATTCAAGCTTGCACCCAGGAATGTAATTATTTGAGAGAGTACCAGATGTGATTTCTTTTCGTTTGTGGTGTACCCTAGGCAAGCTGGAAGCCTTTTTATAAATGCCAAATGTTGAAGAAGAGTGTCTTTGTCCTCTGCTTGAATGAGACAATCATCCAGATAAGGACAGATTTGAATGCTTCTTTGTCTGCAGAATGCAATTACTGGTGCCAGGCACTTTGTAAAAACCCTGGGTGCAGTAGATAAGCCAAAGGGCAGTGCAGAGAATTGGTAATGCAAAAAACATGCTTTGAAGCGGAGGTATCTTCTGCATGATTCCCTTATTGGGATATGCAGGTATGCCTCTTAAGTCTAAAGTTACTAACCAAGTATTCTTGCCTAGCATAAGCAGTAGCTGTTGTAAAGTCAGCATTTTTAATTTTGGAATGTCCAGGAACGTGTTCTGAATCGATAAGTCCAGTACTGGATGCCATGAATTGTCTTTTCTGGGTACCAGGAAAAACCTTGAATAAAAACCTTGTCCTTTTTCCTTTTCTGGTACCGGATGAATAGCCCCCATATCCATGAGGGGCATGACTTGTTTCTGGGCCTCTGCCCACTGGTTTTGTAGCATATCCGGCCATCCGTTTGGAATTGGCAAAGTATGGAAATTAAATCTGTACCCCTGGGATACTATGTTTAATACCCACTTGTCCTGGGTAATTAACTGCCAATTTTGAGCATGAAGTGCAAGTTTCCCCCCCCAAGGGGGCTGCCAAAAGATAAGTGCTTGGTGATGATAGAGGAAAGTCATTGAGACTGCTTACTGTAGGGTTGTGCTTTGCTTCCTCCAGATTTGGAGGTGGAGGCACCCGATTGCTTTGACCTGTAAGAACCTTGTGATTGATATCTGGAGTCTTTTGAGCACCTGGATTTGCCCTGAGTGGCTCTGTTGGACACAGGAAAGGACCAATTTTTAGTAGGCCAGTGCCTACTGAACCTGGGTAGCTGCACTTGCAAGAAATCTTTTACAGTTTGCATAGATTTAGCTTTGACTTCCATTTTCTTTAAAACCTCTTCTGCCTTATTACAAAACAGAGTATCATGCTGCAAAGGGGCATCCAACAATTTAGCTTTAACATGATCAGGCAGATTTTGCTACTTTAGCCAGGCATGCCTTCTAATCACAGATCCAGTAACGGCAGCTCTACAAGAAGCCTCCAAGGAATCAAAACCACATTGCAAAGTATGCTTTTCAACCTGCTCTGCTGAATGCAATAAATCCTGTAACTCTTTTCCACACAATCAGAAATCAACATCATTTTCTGTTTCAGTAAGCCCATAACATGCTGTTGATATTTAAGCATATGAAACTGGCAGTTTACAGCCCTGACTGCCAAGGTTGTAGACGTATAAACCTTCCAACCCCATCTATCCAGCGCCCTGGAATCTCTATCAGAAGGGGTAGGATTTTTGGCTGTAGAAGCCTTTACACCCTTGGGACCCTGAGAAATAGTCTCAGGATCAGCAGCAGGATTTTTGAAAAGAAATTTGTGGGAGTCAGGAAACCTGTAATATCTGTCTGGCTTACTTGGAGGGAATCAGGAGCCATGCTTGATTCTGAGAACACATCATCAACAATGTCTAATACAGGAGGCATTGCCAAAGTCCTATGCGGAGGAAGAAGGAAATCCCTAAGCCTCTTTTTTGATTCAGAGATGCCCTGAATCTCCCAGTGAAAATGTTCCCTTAAAGTATGCAAGGTCTCTCCAAAAGAGTAATCCTCAGGAGGGGATGCAGATGGGATGGATTCCTCTGCATCAGAATCCTCATAGGGTGGAATAGAAAATTCCTGATCAGAAGAGGAATCAGAAGAAACGGAAACCTGATCTGAAGATTCATAATCAGTGCCTTGCCTAGGCCTCTTAGCAGTGGGGGGGGGGGGGGGGTTGGGAACCCCTGATCAAGGTAATTAAATCCTCAGCCATTTTAATCATCTGTTTTTTAGGCATAGGGGCCTGAGCACGTGGCTCATGCATCAGTTTTTTAGACATAGAAGTTGTTTTTGACCTTGGTTTTGTTGCTGGCATTGGTTTAATATAAAAATGTTGAGACCTGAAAACACCCTCAGAAAGCAGTGCCTGCTCAGCGGCTCCGGACCCATCCAAGGGAGAGCCATCCGCGGGTTCAATACTCTGAGAATCTCGTGGCATACCGGACTCCGAATGGGTCTCGGTAGAGGCCTGCGACTCAAAAGTAACAGGTATCAGGGGCTGCGAATGTGCCTCACTGAGTACCGGCGAAGCGGCGACTGGCCTAGGAGAAGTTTTGTCTTCGGTTTTGGACCTTGATGGTCTGTCTCTGTCTTTTTCTTTGCGTATTTTGTGAACTCCGGTAGTCGGACTGCTAATAGCTAAATCTTGAACCAAAACATTTGGAAGCAAAAATATACCGACGCTTAATAGCGCGTTGGTTAAATTTAGCACAAAACCAACAGCAAGGCACACTGTGATCAGGGCCTAGGCAAGGAATTTAGTACAAATGAAAAGCCTTATGAGGTATTTGCTTCCCACGAGTAATGCAATTATTAACTTTTACTGACATCGGTAAGGAGCAAGACAAAGTTTCCCCAACGGGGTACTTGGCTGTAGTTTGAAGACTTCGGTTCTGAAACTCGAATATGAAAATTTCAGGAGTCGGCCGACCGGCACTTCCGAACTACTTCTGCTTCGGGCACCGCGCAGCAAGAAAGACTGGATAAAATAGCATCGGCTGCATGTTTTATACCCCTGATGACCTGACATTATGGAAGAGGAGACAGCAACCGACGCAGGACCCAAGACTTTGTTATTTAGGCCGACTGAGGGCAACCTGCCAGCAGATTACCCCAAATGTAATGACTGCAACAATGAAACACGAAGAACATCAAGAACAATGCAGGACTTTATGCTGTAGCATGCTTCCCTAACGTTTTGAGGACCACAGACTGCACACACATAGAAATATAAGCCCCACCTGGTGAGCAGGGAAGGACATAAATCAACAGGAAGGGGTTTCACTCAGTCAACTGCCAGGTTGTCTGTAATGCCCAAGAGATGATCATCATCAATGTGTGTGCAGGCAATCCAGGTAGTTACCATATGTAACATATATGGCACACCTCGCAGCTTTACACAAGGTTTGCTAGGTATACTGTTCAACAAGTCCACCTACTGGGTGATGCAGGTTATGCAATGGAACTGTGCTCATCACACCCATCAGAAATGCACATACACCCATAGAAGAAGGATACAACAATGCCCACACTCAAACTAGAAACATCATAAAACGTGTTTGGCATGCTGAAGTCATGGTTCCACTGTCTAGAGACATCACGGGATGCTCTGCAGTACAACCCAGGCAGAAATTCTCTCAGTCTGTGTCATGTTGCACAATATCATCTTGAGGAAACAGCTGCAAATAGGGACAGCAAGGGCCGGGACCACACATTTCAAGACCACATGCAGGGCCGGCACCTCCACATATACAGAACAGGATTCTGAGGGAGAATCTCCAGCTGCAGAGGTAAAAGGCAGATGTAGGTGTGCAGAATACACCCTAACCCTGGCTAAGAGGCAAATAGTAGCACACACACCCACCTCCTATGACTCAAAGGTAAGCAAACACACTCCGCAGCTAAGAGGCAAACAATACCTCACACACATTCACCAGTGAAGGAATGCACATAGCACTCTAACTACATACAAATATTAAAAGTGATGCCATCCGATGTCCACAAACTCTACTTACCCTTGTAATGTCTGTGTATGGATAGCATCAGGCAGACACAGCCCCAAAGGACATGACTCATAACTGCAGTAATGTAAACGTGTGTAACCTGGGGAAGAAAATAAACTACCTGTATACTGTTAATCTTAAAGTACTCAATCAGAATCTGTGTGATGTGTCCGCCAATGGTATTCATGGCTTAAACGAATCCTATCTGAAATAGCATTGTATACAATAACCAGTATCAAGACAGTCATTTACCCACTATACACAGAACAGTCAACAGGACAATTATATCAATAGCTTCACAAGCACAGCAGTAAGCAGGAATGCAATACCACTGGTTTGAATGTATGACTTCCAATACTAAATGAAAAAAGCTTTCCAAAATGAGTACTTAGGAAAACATCCAAAATCCTGTTACGTAATAAATATGCATATAATTAACATAGTTAAAAAAGACTCTTAGTTATCCACTCTGTACATCAGACATATATGCAACCCTAAGTCAAACCCAACTGAACAAAGGGCAAGGCATAGTCATCATCATTTGCATAGGGTGGGGGATACATTAGGCCAAGACTGACACCAAAGTAGTGAGTGTATGTGAGTAAGAAACATAGAACATTCAGTAAAATATGAAATATCTCAGGGACACTGACAAGAGATATATCCCAATGCATATTAAGGTTTTCTAAGCTTGCATGTGTGTGGTTCAGTATGGGCAGTTTTTGTGAAATGTGTGTGTGTCTGCATGAACACAATCAAGCTTTGTGCTAGCAGTATGTCCTGTCATGTTGGACAGTTGTGACCTACACATGGTAGAGTTAGTAGTTCAATGCTGTCACTTCTAACCATGCAAACTGCCTCTGCCAAGAGTTGCACTGTCACTTCCATGTACCCAGTTTGAAGTGGGGGTGCTACCCGAATAAGAGTGATCTCTGCTGAATAATCATTCTTCACAGCTATGTCCAGGAGTACGACCTCGTAGCCTACCATACCTGGGTGTGGACATCGCAATCGCTGACGGAGCAGTGGAAGTAGTGCCACTATGGTAGTGAGACTTCACATGCCCAAATTGGCTAACACCAGAGGATGTTGCAGCTCTACAGACATGTGGATGCGGGTCCTCCCCCAACAAACATTTCATCACAGACACTGCCCAATCCAATGTGTCACTCATCCTATCCAATGAGTCATCCACACAGCTAAGGTAGTGATGCAAGTCAGAGTGCAACACATTTAGAACTCACACAATCTCTTCTAAAGCCCTGGTGGAAACATGCCTGTGCCTTCATCACAGCCCTATACTTATGTCTGGTGGCTTCTAACGACACAATATCATCAAGATAGAGGGGACAGTAGGCCTCCTGTAAGCAATTCTAGCAATCCTCTTGTGTGGTGCTACACCCTCTCGATGGCTAAGGGCAGATTCAACCAGCACTGCAACTGGACTAAACACACTACCCCAATCAACAGTGTCACCCACAACCTATCCTATATTTGAGAAGCCAGTGGAATGGGTATGCTTAGATATACTGGCTGTGTCCAAATTAAGGCCAGTGGATGTGTGAGCCACAACCTCAGTGTCAGACTGTAACTCTGCACCCCCTGACTGTGCCTCTATATCACCACCATCATCATCATCAGAGGCTACTGATACTCTGACATCAGGTGGTACGATTTCTACAGTGCCACTGTCAGGATCACCTGTGATAATAACAAAAGGAGGAGAGAAATAGTGAGTGGACATGATCCAAACTTGTTCTACCCAGTCAAGTTAAACAATTTCAGATGTTAAAGGAATGCAATATGTTTTACTTTCTCCTCAGATTTATATGTAAGTAATGGTTATTACTAACCAAAGAAAGTTTGTACTTACCATCTGCAGGTGGTCTTTCATAAGGTAAAGACTGATGTCCCCATAAAAAGGAGGAGGCAGTCAAAAGAAGGTTAATAAGCATCACAATACAAATGCCACAAAGACAAGAGAATAATATTCTGCCTATCTTCCTCTTAAGAAATATCTCAGAATCAATCAAGACTGACCACCCCAAACTCAATCTCTGCTGGTCTCTTCTTTCTTCTGATGCACACGTCCTAATGTTCTCAGATGTAGAAGTACTAACACATAAAGATATCTAAATGGCAATACATGCCTTATATACAGAATACTTGGAATTTCTACTTGGAAGACACTTGTCCTATTGTCTACATCAGCACCAACATCAAGTAGCCAGTGTGAACCCTCTGCTGAGCTGACTGGATCTTTGAAAGTGGACAGGAAGTCCTCATTTTCAGTGAGTGGTAGATCCATAGAAGGACCCTCCCCATCTACAGCCATCTGTTCTTGTGCTACTGCAGTTGTCCTCTTGCGTGCTGTTCTACTCAATAAACTTTCTGGCATGGCCACCTACTGCATTTATGTCAATGACCACCTGCTGACATATGCTTTTTCTGGCAGACTTATCACCTCTTCCTCAGTCAAATAGTTAGGATGCATGGCAGAGTAAGGCTTTAATGATGACCCTGTTCTCTGCATCAATGACTGATGGCTTGTGTGGAATAGATGGTCTGTGTGCCATAAGCCTGTATGATATGAAGTAGAAAAAACACACATCTGTAGCACATACAGAAAACATTCTCTTCAAACAAAATAAGAGCACCCATCCTTAACCCAAAACAATTGAACATACAATGCTCATTTCGGACCACACACAAGGTAAGGGACCCCCCACCACCTCCACCCAAAAAAGAAACAGTAATATATTAGCATTTTATCCATTCAGTTAGCATTTTTGTAATGATGACAGCAGTTGTGTAAATGACTGCTGGATTACCAATAACTAGGCAAAAATTCAAAGTCTAACTGCCTAGACAATTTCCATTGGTCTCTCCACTATTGTGAAGGTTGTCATGTGATATCTAGGAAGCCTAATACCTCCATTAACTACATATGTACAACCCTTTGAAGTAAATAATAAACACAATACAGTTGTCTGCAGAAACTGGTGACATTTCAATTGAATTTTGAAAATTGCATACACATCAAAATTCTTTTATCTACTGCATATCGAAATACATTCAAAATATGAACATGTAAGCAGTTTATTAAGAAGATAAATATACCTTATGAAATAGTGCAGTAATTTGCAGAACAATCTCCTCCAAGGAAATAGCAGTCACCCCTCATTCCACTTCCACAGCTACACCATTATCTTTATATAGTGTAAATTCAACCCTCTGAGCGCTGTGAAGATGCAAATGAGATCTGAAATTATTAGCATTCCTGAATACCAAAAAAAATCACTTGCTGTAGGGAATGCAAACATGGTGTAAGTAGCTAAACTACTGTATACACATAGTGTAGGACTGCAGGGAGGAAAAATGACAATTGTTAAGTGCTAATGACTTGCAAGTGTTACTGATTGCTCTAACTACAACAATAAGCAATGCTGAACAGACCCTTCTCTCTGAAGTGAGGGTATCATGCACAGTATACTTAAAATAAAAAGTGTAAGAAGCTTGAGAGCTATGAAAACAACCTTAACACTGATATTCTTGTACTAACAGCACAAACCCTCATGGTATCACTGCAAAGGGAATATGATTGAGTTCCTCCTTGCTTGTTGATGTAACTGACTACAGACATGTTGTTGGTCTAAACTGCAATAGTCCCCAAATGAACAGCATTTTGAAATGCGTGCAAAGCTAAAAGGACTACTCTCATCTCTAGGAAACTGACATGCAAGTTGGACTCTAGGGGAGGACCACATGCCTTGGACAGTTCTTCCCAAGAAATGCCCCCCATCCCAGCTGAGAACCATCCATGTCACTGTGGCTTCTTGTTTTGGTAGAATAAATGGTCTGCCTGCAAAAAGACAGCCAGATTGTATCCGCCAGTGAATGTGCTGCTTGCAAGTCAGGGTGAGTTTTACTTGAAAAGACAAGTGTTGATACAGAATGGACCACTGTACTGCTAAAGTCCATTGGAGAACCCGCATAAAGAAGCATGCAATAGGGAGGAGTATTATGGCAGTGGTTGAAGCACTAATCTTGCTGGAGGAGATGGATGAGAAAGGAGAGCCTGAACCTGGTTTTTGATAGAAGTAACATTGTGGAGAAGTAAAGATGCTATCTGTGTTGTGTCCAACACTGTTCCAATGAATTCCAGGCTCTGAACTGGTGCACGTTTTAATTTGGCAATATTTATTGTAATGCCCAAAGTGTTGCAAATCTAGAGCATACAGTCCATGGCATGTTGTAGTTGCTGCTTGGAGGGGGCATGAGCAGCCAGTCATCTAGATATGGAAACATCTGGAATACCTTCAGTCTCAAGTGAGCTGCAACTACTGCCATGCATTTGGTAAACACTCTGGGGGCGTGGTGAGTCCAAAGGGCAGAGCTATGAATTGGTATTGACGGGCTCCCAGCCTAAAGCACCTTCTGTCTATTTTGATGTGACATTACATGTTCTGAAGAAATACAGAGCACATCAAATTGTCCTTGTGCTAAAAATGAAGGATGGACTGAACAGTGACCATTCAGAACTTCACTTTCTTTACATACTAGTTCAATTTGCTTACATCCAAAATGGGTCTGAGGTCCCCTGTTTTCTTTGGAACTAAAAAGAAGTGTGAATAAGTTGGGAATGCTATCAGATCAGGTGGGACCTTCTGCAGGACTCTCTTTGTGGCAACGTTTGTATTTCTTGTGCTGCGGCCTTCCTCTGACTGGGTGGAACATTGGGAAGTTTCTTCCTTTGACAATGAGGAAGAAGGGAAAATGGTATGTAATAACTTCTGGATATTATTCTTAGCACCCATGAATGTCTTGTGATGTTTGCCCAGATGTCTAGGTGCAAAAAGAACCAACCTCAGATTGCCTCCAGAGTTGGACAGTTGGGCATCACTTCAGGAGTGCTGACAGGGCCTGTCTGAAAAATAATCTCTAAAGCCCTTGTTCTGGAGGCTTCCTCTGCCTATAGGGTGGTGTCTACCATTAAAATTTCCCCCTCTGCCTCTGGAGGAATTGTCCCCACTTGAATCCTGGAAAGGTCGCTTAGATTTATGAAACCATATTCACTTACCACTTCTCTGGTTTCTACAGAAGGTCCACTGAGGCATAGAAAACTTCATCCCCATGGCAGACAGCATCTTTCTTTTCTGTTCACTGTGGGTAAATTACTGATGTCCAAAATAAGGCAGTTCCATCAAATGGGGCATTAACAAAGGACATCTTAAAGTGCTCCACAAAGTTGCACAGCCACATTCAGGCATGTCTCCTTATGACAATGCCTGAACTGGCTGCTTGTGAGGTCCCTTCAGCAGTGTGAAAGACTAACCTCATCAAATCATTTAAAATAGATAAAAAAGTGGCCAGTTTGGAGGAAGTCCTTTTGAAATTCTCAGCAAACATGGACTCAGACAGTAAACCTCTCTGAAG
The DNA here is from genome assembly GCF_019279795.1 of Protopterus annectens. Classification (NCBI taxonomy): domain Eukaryota; kingdom Metazoa; phylum Chordata; order Ceratodontiformes; family Protopteridae; genus Protopterus; species Protopterus annectens. Next base: position 277,480,872 of record NC_056742.1, on the reverse strand, counting down.
CCTAGTAAAGTGTGACAGGTAATTAAGTGACCTCAGAGTGAAAATAGCTGAGGTCAAGACCCACTTTCCAAATCTGTCCAATGCACTGGCCTCCCTGTTAGATGGATAGACAAAAGAGCTCTGTTCTTCTAGCTCTTTTTTAGTGGCTGCCAACACCACCATAGCATCCACTGAGACTCCTTTGCTCCAGTGGGGTTTGTCTGCAGATGAGGCAAAAAACCTTTACAGGGAGCTTGGGGATGGGCTCAACAGTATCCAGCTCCTTCCATGCCTGGCAGGAAACTAGATCAATAAGTTCATCTGCCAGGCGGATTATCCAAGACGTAGATGGGCCAGAACTAAAAGCCACCAAAAACACTGATTTTTTGGGAGAGAGGGGGGTTGGGATGACCACCCACCCTTCTGCTTCAGGATCTCTAGAACGTCTCCAAAGAAGATGCCATCTGGTAGTGATCTAGGGGATCCTCTCCTTCATCAAATCTGTGTCTTCCATGAGAGACTCCATGAGGGAGTTTATGTGTCACCACTTACACTTTCTCTTCTGGTGCACCTCTTCCACTGGATATTGTGAACAGCTGTCAAAAGAGAGGGGAAGTTCCTCTACTGGAACTGACTGGAGACTAACTGGAACTGGCTGTTCCTGTGGAATAGGTCTGACTGACTCAGAGCTCGGAAACGATGAGAGAAAAGGGGTAGGATGTGAAACATGAGAAGATGGTTCTCTCTGGTGAGAAAAATCCCTTTGCACTACCTCGAAGGCCTAGGGACTGGGAGAAGGCACCAATCCCCTCCCTTAGAGACAAAAGCATCTGAAGCAGGTAGATCTAGGCCACCTCAGGATCCAAGCATCAAGGTGGGAATGAGATGCTATTCTGAACTGACTAGGGATGAAGCACTGCAGGAAAGGATGGATCCAACAAAACTGGAGATGAACTTATCAACTGGCATCTGATGCTGACACTTCCGTTCCGAGTCTCATTCTGATCAGAGGGTATCAGAGCAGAACTCATCAGGTAATAGTCGGAGTGGAGGAGGAAATTTTCCTTGGATCCAACACAGAGCCTCTTGGGGATCTCTGATCCTAGGGTTCTGAAACCACTGGATGGATTGGAGAGGAGAAATAATAGTTTTAGATTTGACAGGCGTACTCATGGATCTGATAGGGCAGAGCTTGTAAGACCCTCCAATCTGGATCTGAGCTCTGAGAAACTTTTGCATCCTTGTATCCACATCTGCTTCTGACAAGCTTCTGGAAGACCTACAGCAAATGGTGGATGGGGGCCTGGAATGCTTCTTGGGTATTTGGAGAAGCTAAGCAGGCAAGGTGAGCAAGACTGGTTTTAAAACATATTTAGGCATAGTACTCCTAAAGGAAGTACCTGGCTTGACATAATGGCAGTAGTGGAGGACAAATACTGAAAACAGAATAAAACAACAGTAAAGTTTTATATATACATATATATATATATATATATATATATATATATATATATATATATATATATATACACACACACACAGATATACATATATATATATATATATATATATATATATATAATAGGGGAAAAATATAAGAAAAGACTACCAACTATGAAAATGAAGCATATGGAAGCAAAAAAGTACCTTAAGGTTAAAGGGTAAAGAAAGAGAAAAGGATGCCAGCAATGGTAATAGAAAAAATACTGTAAAACAGTATAGAAAAACGTAGAAAAAGTCCCTAATGACCAATGACAACCAGAGGGAGGAAGAAAGATTCAAACTCACAGAAACAACCCAGCTAAATTCACTCGAAAGTGGAACCTACGTCTGTTCACAAAGACGGCAAACGAGATCTGAGGCAATAGGGATGGAGTAGGGTATTTACCTCGGCAGATCCTCTTGGAGCGTCCAGCAGAGAATTATAACAGCAGAAGGGAGAGACAGAGACTTTAATTGAATCAAAAGATCTGCTTCTGCTTAGTTTTACCTTCCGCACTTTATCATAAGTGTTTTGTGATCGTGTTAAGTTACTTTACTGCATTTCTCCCAGTTTTTATATTGCACTTTACTAGATTGACTGTTTTAAATTCTATTTAACTGTTGCAGGCTAAACACTCAAATGCACTAGCCATTTAGAGCCTTATAAGTGTGTTTAAATCATGCATTTACTGCCTCCCTACTTCTGAAAAAAACAAACAAAAAAAACTACTACAAAATCCTATCTGCCTCCTTGTTTCCCACCTTTCCTTAAACCAGTATAGTCCAGATATCAGATTTGCTGATGATTTTAGGGCTGTGTATTGTGTTGTGACTGGACCAGACCTTCCAGAGATAGAAGGAAGTCTTGCAGCCTATCAGTGGCAGTGGTAAGCTCTGAACAGCCTATTTATTGCTAGGGGAGTGGTTTTCAGCTCTAGTTTGTTGTACTATTGGCCATTTTGGGCTGATTCTATCCCTTTCAACTTCCTGCTTTAAGACGCATGCTTGCCCAAGTTTGCACTTAGCTAGGGTTAAACTATTCCTGGTGCCAGAAAGTCTGCTCTTTAATTTTTCCCTTAGAACTTGCTGTTTTTTCAGTAGTAGCACTAAAATCTGAATCCCTGTGACTAGCAGTTGCTCTAGAACTGCTAGAAAGCACTAAAGAAGCTGTAAACTAATACAAGCACTAAAATCTGATTGTAAGCACTAAACAACCTAAAGTTGCAAGTACCTTGCCATGGTAAGGAAAAACAGCTCTTGTACTTTACTAAACAACACCTAACCAGGCATGTCCAAGGGTCAGCTTCCGGTGATTTCTCCTGTCCACCTGGTGAATCTGAGCATACTGGGGCAATGTAGCAATTGCCTTATGTACACAGACAACTCTCTCCTCCTACCACCAAATACTACAACCTGCGAGAGATGCAATTACATAGCCAAACTGGAAGTAAAGCTCTCTCCAGCCAAGACTGTGCTAGACAGTCAAGAGGAGAAGGTAAACATCTGCAGTACAACACAAGCAGCACATAGTCCTACAAAACCCACACCATCAACACCCACATATAGTAACACAAAACTCACATATGCGGAGGCCCTTAACATTAACCTACCCAAGCAAAGAGGACCTCTGAAGCTGAAAGGCAAACAAACACCATTCACAACCAAAGCGACACATAGCTGACAACACCAATGTGCCACCCAAAAACAGCCCCTAAGGCAAGACAACGTACCAAACACTTTAGTCACAGGTGACTCTATAGTAAGGCACACTGATGTCCCACGTATCAGACTGAACAAGGAGAAATGTACAGTTAGCTGCCTGTAAGGTTCCACCACGTAATGCATTCACTCAAGTCACTCCACAACAAGTACAAATACGACTCTGTCATTGTCCAAGTTGGTGTGAATGACCTGAGACTTACCTCCCTGGACTACATGAAAAGAGACATGGAGGAGCTCTCCGATCTTGTAGCCCAGGCAGGTATGACCCTAGCCCTGAGTAGCATCCTACCATCACCCAGAATGATACCACAGTACAAGGACAAAATTATTGACTTCAACAATTGGCTAAGCTTCTGGTGTCATTCTAAGGGGATCCAGTATCTGTCTGCCTGGGATGACATGATCGACAGACAACGATGCTTTGCCAGAGATGGCCTGCACCTGTCACCCTTGGGATTCCAGAGACTGGCTAAGGCTCTTGCCACCCCTATAATACCTTTTTTAGGCAAGGTTCAAATGACAAATTCACCACCGTAACAGGTACAAGCAAGCAAAATCTGACGGTAATGCTACTCAATGCTAGAAGTCTAAACCTCAAAATGCACTCACTCGAGGCACTACTTAAAATGGAGAACATCGACATCTGTGCAGTGACAGAGACCTGGTTCAAGGCTCCAGAGTGCACCCCTGCATTACCAGGCTATAACTCATACCATACCTTTCAGCCACCTAACTAGGACCGAAACACTAAAGGTGGAGGGTTGTCCATATTCATCAAGGATATCCACACTTCCAGGCTGGTTGCTCAGCATAACGCATCTGAGATTATTCAAGTGCAACTAACTCTGGGCAAGACTGCAATCCTAATTGTAACTTGCTACAGAACCCACACCATGCCCCAAGATTCCCAATACTCACGTCCTAATACACTGGAAAATATTAGGGTACAACCCAACACCCTAATAACGGGTGATTTCAACTACCCCACCATTAACTGGGAAAACTACTCATGCACCAATTCTTTTGCTCAACATTTTCTGGCTCAACTTATCCACACCTCCATCAGAGGCAGCAATATCCTAGACCTGATCATTCCCAAAATGGATGACCGGTGTTCCACACCAGAGGTCAATTTCTCATTGGTCACATCTGACCACAAGCCAAACATCCACATCCCATCCCCACCCCCCATTAGGGAAACCACCGTAAAAAATTTCTCCAAAGCCAACTTCACGCTTCTTAAGACAGAAGTGGCAAACTTCATGACACCCATGCAGACAGACAATAGAGGTATGACTGCTGAATCCTAAACAAATGCTCTTTATAAGCATTTACACGAGTGCATGGATCGTGCTATCCCTAACAGAACCAAGATGCTATCCTCCAAAAAAAGGAAGCCAATCTATTGGTTCCCTGCCAGAAACAAACTCTACAATAGAAGAAACTTTTGCAAAAAAGAGTAAATTCCCATGATTGGTAGAACTCCCTGATCAGTCTCAGTAAGAAGCTGAGATACCTCATAAAATCCTCCAAAGCTAGTTATGAAAACAGAACCACCACTGATTCTAAAGACAACAACAAAGCATTTTATAGCTATGTCAAGAATCTCAATGGCAAAACTCAGATCTGCTCTGAGTTACAGCACAATGGCACTAAATATACAGAAACAACTGATATTGCCAACATCCTGGCAGATAGGTTCCGTGCTAACTTTACCCCCCTCACACCCCCTAAAGGGCCCATCTCTATACCGGAAGAATGCAAAGTTCCTGTAATCATGGCTGCACAGGTAAAAACCACACTCTCCAAAGCCAAGAACACAGCATCTGTGGGACCTGACAACATCCCAGGCTTTACTCTACATGAACCACAGTATGAACTGACACCCCACCTAAGCACCATGTTCAATCATAGCCTCATCTCAGGCTTTGTGCCCACGGAATGGTGCACAGTGATGGTTACCCCACTCCACAAAGGGGGAGCCACCACAGACCCTGGGAACTACCACCCCATTAGCCTAATGAGCCTGGTCTGCAAGGCTATGGAATATAACATCATGGGACTTGTAAACAAAGACATTAGTAATCTCCAAACTCTGGACCCCACCCAGTTTGGGTTTGTAAAAGGCAGCTCTTGTCTCCTACACCTGATAGACTTCTTTGAAGCAGTCACCAAAGCTGGAGACAAGGACAAGGTGGTTCACACAGATCAAGATCTCACCAAGGCTTTTGACACCATCCCCCACTCTGGATTTATAGATAAACTCACTAAACTAGGTATATATCTCTATGTCACAAGATGCGATATCTACTTTTCTGAAGTACAAGCTAACACAGAAGGTCTTTGGCTAACAAAGTTCGCAGATGACTGCAAACTAGGAGCCATAACTTAAACACCGAATGATGTGAACATCCTACAAAAGGGCCTCACTGGGACAGATGTCTGGTGTCAAAGCTATGGCCTCAAGCTCAATGCCAAAAAGTGCACTGTCATCCCCTTTGGTAAAAACTCTGTACCCATGAGCTACCACATAGGTGGTAGTCTACTTAACACTGAAAGTGTGGTAAGAAACCTTGGGACACAGGTGGACAGTAGTCTCTCCTTTAATAATCACATTGTCACAGTAATCAGGAAATCCTTCTACATGGCACATCTCATCACAAAAGGTTTCTCATCCAGGAAAAAAGAGGTCCTTGTTCCCCTCTACTCGTCACTCATTAGACCCATTATAGAGTACAACGGCCCTTTTGGTATGTACCTCACAAGACATCTACAACAACTGGAAAGGCCGCAGAAATACCTCACAAAGAGGATTACCAGCCTCAAGCAGATGACCTATGCAGACTGTCTCAAAAAACTCCAGCTTTACTCCGTCGCATACCACCTACTCAGAGCCGATCTCTGTCTAACATACAAAGCTATGTCAAACCCAGAGCTGTTGGACATGCTCCACTTAAAGAAATCCCAATCCCTCTGAGCTACATGCTCTAGGGACCTAAACATTGTCACCACAATAAACAGAACATGCTGGAGGGATAGATTCCTGTCTCAGAGACTTCCCATACTCTGGAACAAACTACCTATCTATATCAAACAAAGCTCCTCATTAGCACTATTCAAGAAAAATCTTGATGATTGGATGGGAAACAGGAAATTCACTCCGGGGATCACCTCTGTGGCTCTGCTCGACAGGGGCACAGGAAAATAATTTTCTTGGGTGGCGAAAGCCAGACTGCCTTTTTGGCTAGGCTTGTATGGGCCCTAGGGCTGACAGCCTAGTACTTACCTATGAACTTATTATGGGCAGGGGGAGGAGCTTGAGAGTTGGATCCAAAGTCTAGTAAACGCAGTAGAATCAGATCCAAGGATTGGATCCGCACTCATAAGTGAGAAAGAATGAAAAGGACAACATCAGATTTGATAATAAACACAATACAGTTGTCTACAATAACTGGTGAAATTTCAAGTAAATTTTCAAAACTGCATACACATCAAAATTCTTTTATCTATTGCATATTGAAATTCATCCCAAATATGAACATGTAAGCAGTTTATGAAGAAGACAAATATACCTTATTAAATGGTGCAGTAATTTGTAGAACAATCTCCTCCAAGTGTCTGTCTGTATCCAGTTAGTCTCCCCTCCTTCCACTTCCACAACTACACCATTACCTTTCTACAAAGTAGCTGTAGCCATCTGAGCAATGTGATGATGCAAATTAGGAGTGAAATCATTAGTATTCCTGAATACCAAAACAACACTTGGTGTAGGGGATATAAACTTGATCTAAGTAGCTACACTACTGCATACACATGCCCTAGGTGCTAGTACCTTCCAAGTGTTATTGATTGCTCTAACTACAACATCAATGCTGAACAGTGAAATGAGTGTATCATGCACAGCAGACTTAAAAACTGTAAGCGCCTGGAGAACTATGAAAACAACCTTAACAGCGCTGATATTCTAGTACTAAGAGCACATTGTCCATCCTCTCCTCAAAACTATCTGAAATGAAGACAGCTATATTAAACATCAAAACAAAGATGTAAATAAATGCCCATGACATTGCATTTCTGCAGTTAAGCTGACAGGAGGGGAAGATATTCAGAAAATAAAGAAAAGAAACAGCTGGCAGTGTCAGCAACCTGACATTAGCACGGTGTGTCTATTATTAGCATAAAGTAGCCGTCAATATGGAGTTGTCAATATCATACTGATCTATACATATTCAAGCAAATAAGAAAAGAACATTTTCTGATCCTGTGTTGATTGCAAAGAGTGATAAGAAACACAACTTAGTGTACGTTGTCATTACACTGAATTGTGCATTCAAATCCAGACAGTGTGCAGTCTGACAGAGTTAATGCATATTTCCTGAGTATATGAGCAGGTTGTAACACACAAAGATCTAGGAAACTTCACAATCCTGCATTTTCACTGTTATTCTCCGATATTTGTTACTATGTACAATTTTTTGTGTTTGTGTTCCTCATTTGTGCTCCTTTTGCCAATGCACACACCGGACTGGGAGTGTTTTGTAGCAGTGAATGATATTCCACAGCCCAAGGTACAGATTGAGAAATTTAATTTGGCGTGCCCTCAGTAGCGCATCTTAAGAGTAGCACAGGTATACTTTACTACAGAACTCTGAAGAGCAGAAAGAGAAGAAATGCTACATTGCTTCTAAGCATCATTATAGCACATGGGCTAAATTAAATAATTTTAAAGAAACAGGAAAGAGGATGCATGGTTTGAATTCAGCTTGGAGCCACAAGCTGCAATGTTTGCAGTAGATGTGAAAATGCAGCTTGTGTTTTGTTGTGTGGAATATAAGTTGTTATATATGTTCTTTTGCCTAGGTAATTTCAGCAGTACTTAGCAGAGAGTAAACACAGTTCACAGCTGAAAGAAAGACTGAACAATTTCATTTCTGCATTCTGCATTAATGCAAACAGTTTTGTCACTGCTACCCAGTATTACTAATGACTGAGTGATGAGCATATGATGTATACCTCTTTCTGTGGCAAAAGCTGTAAATGCAGTTACTTTGGACCCATAACAGAATTCCTTTGGGATTCAGATCCATGCTGTGTGAAGAGAATTTGGAAAATATTACTCAAAATTTATGATTTGCTTTCATCAGAACTTCATATGCTGTTTGTTAAAACACCTTCCTCTTTGCCAGTGGATCTCTACATTTTCCATCGTGGAAATGCATTTGGTATGGTTGTGTTTGTTTGCACAGTAGCTGTTAAACAAGAAATTGGAATTTGGCACCAATTCAGGCAGAGTTGCTGCTTGACTTAAGCAGGCATGGCTGGTGCTGAATTTAGAGCACTCATGTGAGGTGCTGAGCAGTCTAGGATTTTTGTGTCATTCCTCATAAAGTGTTACAACTGTAGACTTCTGCAGGGGGACTATACTGGGTCTCTGTATAAGACCGAGGCTTAGAACAGCATAGCCCAGACTGTTTCCAGTGCAAATGGCATCCCACACACTGGAGAGAATTGTCACCCCTATAGTGACCAGAACCAAATCTCCTTAACTGATGGGGGGATGAGTTTAGAACTGCTGACAACCCACAGTTGTGTAAGTATACTGACCACCTCAGCATTAAATGATACAGAATTCAGGACACAGCCAAGACTGTTATGCAATATGCTCTCATGTCTCTTCTTCCCTGCTGACACAGGAAACAGAGACAGGAGACAGTGATGACAGTTCTGAGGGTGAGGACTAGATTTCCACTGTTCTCAGGCTTGACGTGGGTGCACCTATGATGTCCCCTACCTATCCCCTATCATGGTGTCCCTCGTCTATGTTGTTTTCCCTGTATGTCAGCGCCTCCTTATTCACCTAACCTTCCTATCTGACTCTCACATTCCTAAGCCCCTTTCTCAACATTCCTCTCACTTTGAAAGTAAAAAAAGTAAAAGGGCATCTCTCGCACAAAAAGTAATGACCCATAAATAGCTCTCTAGTTCATGTGTCTTCTTGACACACTTGATTTGGTACAACTGACTGCACAACAATGTTCTGTTTTTTCACCTATCCTTGGTGTGGTGACAGTCTAAATTCAACAAATTTTGTCTACACTTCTATATTTATGTTGTGAGGAAGTGGATAGCCAAGGTTCTCTCCCACTACCTTCCTGCAAATTACTCTATTCTTTCCCGTGTGTCCTCCTCTCTGCCTGCTCCTCCATTTCACCACTTTCCTGTTAACCCCATTTTCACACATTTAATCTGGGCAAAAAACAGAATCACACGCAACACATATGGCTAGAAATGCCCATAAAAAGCCTCTACTTACTATTCCTAAATATTTGCACAGAGTTTGGCATCACACACCAATACTGAAGAACACTGAATGGTTGTTTACTTTCTACGACAAAACCTGGACAGTTGTTGCCATTCACTTTCTATGGTAAAACCTAGACAGTTGCTCCCATCACCCAAAGTAGTCCGGTTCATCTCATGCAAAGGTGTTTAAACATGCTATGCTACAGAAATACAGAGTAAAGGAAATCACTGGCAACAGTTACTCTAACAGTTCTTTGACCACTGGATGTAGCAAGAGCAACATCCTCTGTGGATTCTTGACATTATTAGTTGTCTGAAGATTTATTTTTGACCACATCATCAAGTGTTCAATTCCAGATGTATGTCACATTATTTCTTACTATGATATTGTACTTCTATAACATGTTTCATGACACATATCTTACTTTTTATCCAGTTAAGCATTTACCAGCACATCCATGACCATAACAAAGACTTAGTACACCATCGTTATTTTACTCATGTCTTCATCAGGTTTTGTCTGTCCTACAGCTTTGTGACCCCCGAGCCATCAATTACTGATACAGTGCATGACAGATGAACACTGTGGGCACACCATAAACATGTGCATTAATGACCCATAACACCACCCTTTCATATGTGTTTGTATAACTGTCTCTGCTTTTAACCCTTCTCTCTCACCCCTTTATACTGTCAACTATTCATTAGGATGATGGACGTAAATGTCATGTTATGGCATTTTCAGACTATTACTTTGCTAAAGAATAATACCTACATCTTCCTTTGACTGAAAAGGTTATCACTGTCCCTTCAAATGTGTGATTTCTGACATGTGTGATGCAGGATTTCCTTGGTGGGACGCTGAGATAATGATCAAGTATGTAACTTTAATTCTTTATCTACAACGCTTTGAATTTAGCAGTAGGTGAAAATCTTACTGCCTGTTTTTATAAGTGTCTTTCCTGTGAATATGTTGCTTATGTATCTGTCTAAGCCCCTTCTGTTTTATCAGTTGTAGTCCTCAGCATCTGAGAGAGGTCTGGCAAAGAGCAACTGTAGTGCATGATGGTAAATGGCATTTGAAGAGTTAATGCAAAATGTATTGAGTTTTAGCCTTACACTGCATTGTAGACCCAATTAACTTGGGATTTCCCTTGAAGCATATCTCATATGTTGTAGGTATAAAAGGTTATTTCAGTAAACATTACTGACACAGTTTGGCCAGGCAACATATTTAAGACAGCCAATCCTATAAATTCTTAATGATAAAAATTAATTATAATAATCACATTCTGACACCCTTTGTAAAATGATGTGTATACTGGAGTCAAACCCTGCTTCTACTCTGCTTTTTCATTTAGCTCAATGGACCTTACACCTTGGTCCCAGAGAAAGCTACATTGACAGGTGGATTTTCTTCACTAAGTATGTCCAGTGTGCTGATGGCTGTTCATTGCTGCTAAGCCTCTTTGCACTACAGAACATAAACCAAATTAAATTTTTTCAGATTTTCTTTCAGAAGAGAAATCTATTTGCTCGCAGCCTAATGTCATGCAAACAGGGAAGGCAAGGACAACACTAAATTTCTAAATTGAGCTTTGGCCCTAAAAAGGACAGGGTTAGCAGGGAACACCACTAAACACTGGTACTTCACGGTCCAAGTTCAACACATCAAAGTATAATCATGCAAGCATTAATACTCTGCCAACATCTGTTCAAATACATTTCTCAGCACTGCACATTAGGAAGAAATTTTGAACAAAAATTAAGTATTGCTACTGGATTACATTACTGCTTTAAATGGAAATTACTTAATGTACTCATATGAAATGCAGTGAACTGTGCAGTTAACTGACCACTTCATTGTGGACAGTTGGGTATGCACTGCAGTACTGACACTTACAAATGATATACAGCTACTTACTAGTCTTGATGTACAGAAATCATTATTTTTTATCTCTCCTGCATAGGAACATTAAATATTGATTGGTATTGACAGTGCACATTGCCCAGGGATAACCACAGACCATTGCTAATACCAGTACCATTCATTAAGGTTTACATACTGTCACCATAACCTGATGATCTACATGCTACGTTGTCCATCCTGTTTTTCACAAGTGTTTATGTCTCATCTACACAACACAGGTACATTTCACTCTCAGTTCTGCAATACACATTAATGACAGTATAGCTGACATAACTCAGCAGTATGCATTTATTATTGATCATAACACTGGACATACTCCTTCATATAAACAAAAATGTATTTGCACAAAATCTTCAACATCATAATAACTTCTCTGACATAGAATGAGAAGTTAATCCTACCTACATTGCACTGTTACAGTGTAAAAGTCAGACTTCTGCAATGGTGCTTGCGCTAAAGTACTGTGTCCTCTAGACTGAATAAATAAATAGATAGAGGGTTCTAATCTCACAATAGTTAACGTGTGTGTGTGTGTGTGTGTGTGTGTGTGTGTGTGTGTGTGTGCGCACATACAGAGTTGTGTAAATATGACCTTAACAATTGCTGGCCTCAATAAAGCAGCAGACTGGAGACACCTTTACTCTGCAGGGTCCGCATCAATGGCAGACCCTTTCCCAACATTATTTTCTCTGCAGCACAATGCTGATGTCATCCTCTATAAAGTGCACTCTTACACTATAGAAGTCAGATGTCTGCAATGGCATTTGCATTAAGTGCCGTGTCCTCTAAACTACATAGATACATAGGTAGGGGGTTCTAATCTCACAACAATCAACTTGTGTGTGTGATGGTGGGTCTATAGCACCACTGGATGATATATTCAAAAGCTGTACTAATTTGACACTCACTTGTGAGAAGCATTTACATCATCAGATCAATCCCACATCCACTTTTCACTCTGTCCACAAACACATATACACACTGATGAGGTCATTATTTCAATAATGCATTCGCTCACCACTATAGTCAGATCTTTCCTGTGGCGCATGCATACAACACACTTTTATGTAGACTGTGTCTGGCAATAAGGAGGGAGTTCATATACAGCAGTGAGACTCTAATAACTGTGTGTGTGTGTGTGTGTGTGTGTGTGTGTGTGTGTGTGTGTGTGTGTGTGTGTGTGTGTGTGTGTGTGTGTGTGTGTGTGTGTAAATTGATGCAGGAGTGCCGTACACCTCTTAGTACTGACATTTACAATTCCATATAGCTGTAGAAGTCATTTTTACAAACACATCTTATTTGCATGACATAGCTGATGTCATCTTTTAAATATGCAGTGTGGCTCATATGCAGTCAGACTTCTCCTGTGGCAAGTGCATATAATACACTTATGTATAGACTGTTTCAGTGCATGGGTCGAGTATTTAAATGCAGGAATGAGTGTGATCTGTGAGTTCATAGGTTCATAGGTTCATACTAGGCTATCTGCCCGAGGGCATTTACAAGCCTAGCCCATCGTTTTGTGGCTTACGCCACCCCTTTAGTATGGGGAACTATACCCATTATTTTGCTGTGCCTCTGTCGAGCAGTGACACTGAGGTAATGCCTGGGGTATATCTGCGATCTCCCATCCATTGGTCAAGATTTCTCTTGAACAAGGCCAGCGAGGTGCTCTGCCTCACATATACCGGGATTTTGTTCCACAGCATAGGGAGACTTTGGGTGATGAATCTATCCCTCCAGCACGTCCTATTAATAGCCGTGTCGAGGTTTAAGTCTCCCGCCCTTGTGGCTCTGATGGATCTAGATTTTTTGAGGTGAAGCATATTCATCAAATCTGGGTTTGACATGGCCTTGTATGTTAGACAAAGGTCACCTCTGAGCAAGTGGTAAGCGACTGAATAGAGCTGGAGTTCTTTCAGTCGGGCAGCATAGGACAGATTTTTGAGACCCTTTATCCTTTTGGTGAGGAACTTTTGTGGCCTCTCCAGCTGCTGCAAGTGTCAGGTCAGATACATTCCGAATGGGGCATTGTACTCAATCATTGGTCTGATGAGTGATGAGTAGAGGGAGACAATGACCTCCCTTGATCTAGATGAGAATCCCTTCATGATAAGGTGGGCAATGTAGAAGGTCTTCCTAACTACTTTAGCTACATGGGTGTCGAATGACAGACTACTATCAACCTGGGTCCCCAGGTCCCTGATATCTTCTGTGCTCAGTGGATTGCCACCTATTTGGTAGCTAGGGGTAACCTTGTTTTTCCCGAAGGGTATGACTATGCATTTTTTGGCATTTAACTTTAGGCCATGGCTCTGGCACCAGTTATCCGTTTCTGTGAGACCCTTCTGAAGGATATCTGTGTCAGATGTGTTTTCTACTATGGCGCCCAGTTTGCAGTCATCTGCAAACTTTGTCAGCCATAACCCATGCCAAACAAGAGTGGGCCCAGGACTGAGCCCTGTGGGACACCACTTGTGACAGGCTTTGAGTCTGACATGGCACCAGCAACTCTGACCCTGTGGGTTCTGTCACTCAGCCAGTTTGCAACCCATCTTGTGATGTATGGGTTAATATTTAAGCTGATGAGTTTTTCAATGATACCCGAGTGGGGTATTGTATCGAAGGCCTTCGCCAGATCGAGGTAGGCTGTATGGACTGCCTTTCCCTCATCAATGGCTTTGGTGACTGCTTGAAAAAGTCAACCAAGTTTAAAAGGCATGATCTGCCTTTGACAAAGCCAAACTGGGTTGGATCCAAAGTCTGCAAATTCCCTATGTCTTTATTTATGAGGTCCATTATGATCCTCTCCATGGCTTTGCAGATAAGGCTTGTCAAGCTAATGGGCGGTAATTTCCAGGGTCGGTGGAGGCACCGCCTTTGTGAAGTGGGACCACAGTTGCAGTGCGCCACTCCTGGGTGCGTATTCAGAGGTAAGACTTTGATTAAACAGCTGTCCTAGCTGTGGGTTTAATTCCTCATTGAGTTCAGGAGCACACAGCCGGGGACACCATCAGGTCCCATGGATGCTGTGTTTTTGCTTTGGAGAGAGCAGTTCTCACTTGGGCGTTGGAGATGTTTGGGGGCTGCAATCATTTGGTATAGATATCTCTCCTTTTGGGGGAGGGGAGAAGTTTGCACTGAACCTGTCAGCCAGTATGTTGGCAATGTCCGTAGGATCAGTAATCTTCACATCATTTTGAACTAGTTCTGAGCATATCTGGGAGTTTCCTCCCAGGTTTCTAACATAGCTAAAGAAGGCCTTATGATTGTCTTTTGAGTCTTTAGCTATTTTTCTCTCAAAATTTGCTTTGGATGATTTTATGAGAGCTCTTAGTTTTTACTTATAGTGATCAAGGGTGTCTTACCTTTTAAGGATTTTGCTCTATCTTGTAGTAGCTTCCTCCTTTTGTTGTAGAGTTTGTTTATGGCTGGGGTCCACCAGACTGGACGCTTGCCTTTGGTACAAAGAGTCTTTGTTTTGCTTGGGATTGCCTTATCCATGCAGTCCTGCAGGTGCTGGTAGAAGGCATTTGTAAGTGATTCAGCGGCTTGTGTACTGTTTTCCGCCTCGGGGCCTTAAAGGAGACCACACTAGTCTTTAGAAGTGTGACGTTGGCTTTCGAGAAGTTCTTTACTGTGGTCTTTTATATTTCAGGTGGGGTGGGATGAGGACCTCCAGCGAGATTAGTTTGTGATCTGATCTCACCAGTGAGGGTATACTTCGGTGTTGAACATTGTGCTCCCATGTTCGTGATGATGAGGTCAAGTATGTTATCTCCTCTTGTGGGGATGGTAACTAGTTGTTCCATGGCATTTGAGTTTATGAATTCCAGGAACATTTGGGCTAGGGTGTTTGGGCTTGAGTAGTGTTCCCAGTCTATATTAGGGTAATTGAAGTCACCTAGTATGATGGTGTTTGGTGATACATTTATCCCCTCTAGTGTTTTCAGGAAGGCCATGTGAGGTTCCTGAGTTTGTGAGGGTGGCCTGTAACATGCTACAATTTGCAGACTACCAAGCAGAAGAGGAGTAAATGTATTGCATTACTGAGGGAATGTCAAGAAGCAGGCATGAGATTCAAACTGCTGTACCCAGCTATCGCCAAAATATTTTTCCCTGGAGGAACAAAATGATTTCTTGATGAAGTACATGTTAAGGAAGAAATCCAAATGCTTGTCCAACAAAAAGTGAGCTGTGAAACAGGAGGAAATTCTGCTTCTTCTCCTGTTAATAAAGATCACAGACAGACTGTGCCACTGAAACCTTTTCCAGTGTTTAACTGGAAAATGCCTGAGAGGGGAAAAATGCACAAAAGTTGGCTAGAAGAATCAAGAGTATGTTGGAAATGAAGCAGAGACAGAGTTTTGCAGATGGAGATGAACAGGAATAGAACAAGAAAATCTGGAAATATTAGACTTTCTTGGATTTTGTTAAACTTGTAGGGAACTCTAAATCATGCCCTACTTCATATCATTAATGTTTGGAGAATAAAATCAGTAACTTGGAAATGGACAATGTGGGATTGCAAAGCTATTATATTTGTGAAACATGACAGAACAAGAAAATCTGGAAATATTGGACTTTTTTGACTTTGTTAAACTTGTACTCTAAAGCACATGCCCTACTTCATGTCATTAATGTTCAGAAAAATACTCAGGAGAGGGGAAAAGGCGAGAGAAAGTTAACTGTAAGCAAAACAATTTTTTTCTTAATAGTACTATTTTAATGGTGCATGGTTTATTTGCATGTGAGGAAGTAAAAGTTTAAGTTATTTTTAAATGTAATGGGGATACTAATGTAAATACATTTTCATGTTTTTTTTTTTCTTTTTTCATTGTTCCTTCTTTTTGATTTCTCCTTATTCAGTTTTAAGAAATACAGGCACTGGAATGTAAAAAAAAGATCTGCTTTAAAGAGTATGACAAAATAAAAATTGGTGTGTTTTTTCTCATTCTTGCATATGGGTTAAGGATGCTTAATCTAGTAAGAAATTGTAAGAGAAAACAAGTAAATAATAAAGAAAATTGACTATTATAAGGCATTTTTCTAGTAAACAGTGTTGTGTCTGGTTCTCATGTCTCTACCAGACAATCTGATAAAGAAAAATGGCTTGGAGAAACTGTTTTCTGAAAGTATTCAAGTGTTTCCCAGCTGAGACAGCTATAAATATAAGACAAAGCCAAACAGCACTTAATAGAACCATAGGCTGTATCATGTGCCTTAGCATGGATAAACTTTCTTTTAGGTTATTTCAAATATGTGTGTCTGTGGCTGTCAGTTTGGAACATATGTTCCTATAAGGAGGGTAAAGCTTCAGTATTTGAAGATGTACATAATTTTGTGTGTTACTATTAAGTTAATAGGTTTTAGGGGACATTAAGGGTGTGTTTGTATTTTTGTTTGAGATTTTTCAATAAATCAAACAGTTCTGCAACACGTGACATAGGCTCAAATGTAGAGGACAAGAACAACTGTAGAAAATATTAACCTGCCAAACAGTATATGCATGTAACACAAAAGCTGGTACTAGATATTTAACAAAAAAGCTGTTACACATAAAAGGTGGGGATAATACATTTTCAAGAATATAATGCTTTCTGTAATTTATTTAAATGTTAATGGTGTCACAAATGAGTACAAAAAAGAAAGTGTATTGGAATATATTAAACATGTAGAGTGCAAATAGTTATGCTACAGGGGACACACTTGGAAAGAACTGAATGTGCGAATTTGATAAAAAAAGGTTTTCAGGATGGTTATTCAGCAAAATACCTAGGGCTAACGAAGAGAGGAGTACTTATATTAATTGCAAAAGCAGCTCCAATAGTGAAAGAAGATGATAAAAAAGACAATAATGGTAGATGTGTAGTACTAAGGGGCTACTGGCAAGGAAGGAGGATTACAATGGCATGTGTTTATATTCCACTGAAAACTGCTATAATGGAGCTTAAGAAAATTCTGGTTACAAATTGAAAATCCAATAAAACTTAAAAAAAAAGAAAATTCTGGGAGAAATAATCAACTTTCAGCAAGGAATATTACTTACAGGCAGGGACAGGAATTTGATTTGTAACAGTGAAGATTTGCCGGGGGGTCCAGGAGGGAAAATATAGCAAAGGAGGGTACATTTGTAAAGAAATTTATGAAAATATTTGGCATTGAAGATATGAATTCAGTACTAGGAGTTCGGAGTGAATACACATATTACTCCTCAAGATACAAAAAGTGGTCTAGGCTAGACAGAATTTACATTTCACAGGAAAGTGTGCATTTAATTGAAGGTCTCGTTATGCACCCAATAACTATTTCAGATCACTTGCCAATAAAAACTAAAATAAAAACACGGGGTAATGAAATAAAAATAAGACACTGGGACTTTTCCACCAATCTGTTGAAAATTGTGGAATTTAAGGAATGGGTAGTGGAAATTATTCAGGAGCTATTATTAGAGAAGATAGACATTTCTTCTGAAAATATAGCTAAGGATTGGGATAAAATTAAACTGAAGTTTGAAAATAGGGTGGAAATAAAAGAGAGGTACATATGTTTTTTAAGTAACAAGAACTATTTAGAAGGGTTGACAAATAAAGTGTTGCAAAATAGGGGAATCTCACAGAACAAGAAGAGGAGCAACTGCAGAATGCTAAATAGAAAATAAGAGATTACCTTGATAATAAGCATGAGTTTAGAAAGACTGTTGTTAAGCAACTGTTTTTTGATAATAATTTTAGAGCACAAAAACTTTTAGCACAATGACTCAGGCAACAGAAAGTAGAAATGGCTGTCACCAAGCTTAGGGAGCCTATAACAAGGAAGATAAAAAGGAATCCTGAAGAAGTATTAGAAATGTTTTGGAAATTCTATTAAAGTCTGTATATAAAACAGAGAAATATGGAAATGAAGAAAAGATACAAATGAAATGTTTATGGAAGAATTAAAAATGCCAAGGTTAGAGGTGCACGAGGCTCAATTACTTACAGTTAGGATAGGAGGAGATGAAATAAAAATGGTGATATACAACTAATCTCAGGAAAGTCCCCAGGAAGACATGGTATTCCTGTTGAAATCTGGAAGCTAGAAGGGAAAAACTGCTAAAGATCTGGAAGGTTTTGTTTAACAGTATTTTAAGAGGAGAAGTACCAACATTCTAGAAGAAAGCAGTGGTAGTTCTAATACCTAAAGAGGGTAAAGCCCATTTCAATATTAAACTGTGATTATAAAGTAATAAATAAAAGTAAAAAGTGGAAGGCACAAACAGGCAGTCACAACAAGTACGTTACTCAGCTAAATAAATCCAACTGGAAAAAATCCAAATGGCAGGTGGGTAATTCTTCAAACCTGGAGATTCACCACTCTGGAATAGTTCTTTCAACACCACTAGACCAAAATAGCAGTTTCAAACAGAAAAAGCAGCACAGGTAAAAACAGCTGTTTCACTCCGTCTAACAATAGCTTGTAACAAAGTTCCAAAATCAAGAACAACCAAGCGTTAGGTGGAATAAACTTTAATTAACATAAAAAGGTGAGCGCTTTCAACAACAGTCTTCCTCTGGCCATTGAAAATGCTATGCAAACAAGGTACATAAATACACTTTCCATTTGAAAAAAATGATGTCATTTCCTGTTAAGGAATAGTTTAAATAAAATAAAGTGGTAGCGCTAAAATTTCAAATGCCTGTTACGTACAAAATACGTACATGCAAACCTTTGGGGTGTCCTCTCCGTCCTTTGTTATTTGCATTATATTTAGAACCACTGGCAAAGAAAATAAGGGACCCAAAAATTCAAGGATATATTTGGCATGGTAGTTAAGAAGTGCTGGCTTTTTGCAGATGATATTGTTTTATATCTGACAACACTAGAAAGGGACATTACAGTGTTGTGGGACACATTCAGACAGTTTCAAATCTATTTGGGATACAAAATTAATGAAACTAAAACAAAGGTAATATTAGTAAAGTATGTACCCACACACTAATTTATTCAGCGATATCTATATGTATGGGGACATGATAAAATGAAGTATTTAGGAGTATGGATTAAAAATTAGTGTAAAAAATATGATAAATAACCGAACCAGCACAGCAAGGCAAAGTAAACCTTATTTATTGAAGTAACAGATAAAAAAGTAGTGCTTTCACAATGAACACATCGCTTCATCAGACTAAATAACTAAAGACATCCATCTCTATTTAAATTACATCACAATCAATCAACTGTTTGAAGTTCAATGTGTAATGCAAAGCACTTAAGTTAAAAAGACATACAACAAAATGCTAAAATGCAAACATATTAAAAAATAATTAAAAAAATCACAATACATAAAAGCAAGCAATGTTTAAGTGGCTGTGCTTTTAAAAAGTGCTTGAGGGTTATTTATCCATTCAAACCGGGTGATATATCAGCATTAAAACATAAAATCCATCTCTGCTCGGCTGACTCAGTTCGATTCTTAATATTACCTCCTATCATTCCCTCAAATAAAACTTCAATTACTAAGAATTTAAAGGTGTGTTCCTCACCATACTGTAAAGATTGCTGTGCTAAGGCACTTGTTTCCTGATTATTCTTAATATCTCTGCAGTGTTCTAATATCCTTTCTTTTGGGGGCCCATTAGTTTTGCCTATATAATAAGAATGACATGCTTGACAGCTATTAAAATAAACATTTTTAGTCTTGCAGTCCACATAAAAATCCAGTTCTATCTTAAAACCAGCGAATGGATGTATATACATCGTGAACCTATAAAAATGTACTTGCAGGCAGAGCAAGTCCTACACATGTAAGTACCTACCCTACTAATTTGTATAACCTGTTTATCATGTTGAGATCTGTAACACAGATGCTTTTTAAGCGATTTGTTGTTTTTAAAAGATAAATTAGGTGTTTCATCAATTATTCCTTTTAATTCTAGTACTGTGGTTAAAAATATTCCAATTTTGTTTGATAATATTACAATATTTATTAATATCACTTCAGTACTGTAATGGTACTCTAGAAATATCACTCTTAGCAATTGCTTCATCACTTTTACTCAATTCAACCCTTTCGGCATAATAAGCTTTATATTTACCTGTCCTCTCAGTCCATGCATCCATGATACAACAATCTATTTCTTTTTCAATATTACCTCTATTTATAAAATCAACTTTAAGAGCATTAATAGCTATCTGCAAATCAGCATCATTATTGTATAGTCTTCATCATTCTATAAAATTGCCCCATTATAACACTGCATGTCACATGTCTAGGGTGCATACTATTTCTATACAACAGGTTATTTTTCCTAGTGGGTTTTCTATATACACTAGTAGATATAGTTCCTAGGTCCCTTTTATTAATCAGAGCATCCAAGAATTCAATCTGTTGAGATGAACATTTATACGTGAACTTCAAAAAATTTGTATTACTATGTAGGTATCTAATAAACTCATTAATCAAGTCTAATGGACCCTCCCATAACAAAAACATGTCGTAAATGGAGCGAACATACCAGACTATATATCTGGAATAAAAATTTGCTTGAAAAATATATGTCTTCTCCCATTGTACCAGTGCAAGCTTGGCGTAGCTGTTGGCACAGGCTGTGCCCATCACTACGCCAATCTTCTGTATAAAATACTCATGTTCAAAAATAAAGACATTGTTCTCTAAAATAATTTCAAGTAAAGTACACAGTAAATTCACTTTTTCATTGGTAAAACATTTCTTTAATTCAAGAAAGCTCTAATATTCTCAACTCCCCAATAATTGGGGATGACTGTAAAAAGAGATTCAATGTCTAACATCACAAATATATAGTCATTAGTCAAGTTAGAAGCCTTCTCAAACAGTCTGCAAAGAAAAGAGTTAGAATCTTTAAGTACAGTTTCACATTCATCTAAGAGGGGGTGTAGATTCTTTTCAACATATATAGATAGTGGTTCTGTACTCCACCCTCTCCCTGACACTATAGGATGCATTGGTGGACATTCTATATTCTTATGGATCTTAGGGAGGCCATATATTATCGGAATAACTGGATGTTCTACATTAAAGTAATTAAACAGACTTTCAGAAATTATGCCAGTCATCATCATGTCAAAAATTAAAAAAGACACTTTTATCTAATAAGCCTTTCACTATAGGTTTAGTTACACTTACATAAGTATTTCCATCATATAGCAATTTTCTCATTTGTGTAAAGTACAAGTCTTTATCTGAGACCACAATACCTCCACCTTTATTAGCCGGTCTGACTTCTAAGGAATGCATATTTATTTTTAAGCTCATTTAGAGCTGCATACTCATCAATGGTCATAGTTATCATTATTTTATCATATTTTACACACTGAGTTCACTTTATATAACCGCACCTTTAGCCTATCTGGCAGTTTTATTATTGCTGGATTAAAAATTATTCCGGTGTGCCAGATTAGGATATATGGGAAGAGACCAAACAAAAGATAATACCAAAAACTGAGAAAATGGAAGCTCTGTTATATGAATATCAATAGTAAGATACAAGCAGTTAAAATGTTTTCAGTCTCTGGTCTTATATACAGGTCAGGCATATTTTTATCAACCAGAGAAGAAGGTGTGGATAGCAATTAAGAAAGGGCTGAAGGATTTTATCGGGGAGGGGAAGATGGCAAAAGTCAATTGGGATAAGCTTATTCTTCCAACAGAACAAGGCAAATTGGAAATACCTGATTTGAAGTGGTATTTCAGAACAGTACAGTTAAGGCTCCTATACATAGCACAAGCAGAAAACTATAATTCAAAGTGGAAAGAGATGATGAAACGGGGGGAAGCTCAAGAAACAAGGACAGACTGGGATTTCAGATGCAGACCATTAAGGAGAATAACAATAATCATACAAAATGCTATATTCATAAAGTAGCAGAAAGTATTCTAAGAACTAAGCCAACATGGGGACGGAAAAGGAGATTCTGCCAATAGGGATGACTGCAATTAGGGATACAGACAATAGGCAAGAAAGGGATGGAATTTACTGAAGAAAACTGGTGAAGGAATCAAAGTATTAGGAACAAATAACTAGTGAGGGAAAGGTAATAGAATGGGAAGACACCAAGAACTGATTTGGACTGCAGGTTAGAGATTGCTTTCCATATCAAGGATTGATATCACAGTATATGCAAAGAGAAAGAAACAGGAGGGTCCTACATGACAGACCAGCACTGGTACAGTTTTTAGTAGACTCTAGAGCAGAAGTTGCCATTAAGAAAGGAATAATTAGTAGAATATATAAAGTACTGCATGATAACTATAAGAATCCATTAGAGGAGGTTAGAAAGGATTGGGAAGAGAGACTGGATAAGCAATTCACAAAGAAACAAAGGGAAGATATATGTATGCCTCCCAAATATGCAAAAAAGGCTAGATGATTTAGGATCTTTGCTTGGAAGTGTTAACTTGGTTATTTTTATACCCCAAGTACACTCCAAAGAATTTTAACTCAGACAGCAAATGTTGGAGGTGTGATGGGGAAGAAAGGGGCAACAGGGAACATGTTTTCTGAGTGTGTAATGAGTTGGCAGACTTTAAGAATTCCCTGCAACTGCTCTGTCAGAGACACTGGGTGAGCAAATTGGTATAACAAAGGAAATTATTTTTTGGGCTATGACACAGAATCGTAATTGCCTAGATAAAGTAAGGCCTTGCTGAGTCTAATTATAATGGCTACCAAAAAAGTAATTACTAGAAAATGGAAATCAAAGTCTAAACCAACTTTACTAGAAGTAGTGAAGATAGTAACAGAGGTAAAACAGCTGGAATTAGGATCTTTAGAAAAGGGTACGAGCAAATTACACAGGAAAAAATGTGAATTGTGGGATCAACACATGCAGAAGAGAAGCGGGGTTTAAAAGAAGGCAGGATTTGAATGGGCTATATGTAATGTTTGACTGACAATGACTGGATATATTACAATTGATATATAATATTTGCAGCTACAGTTGTGTCGGCATGGTTTATAATGTTTGCAATTAAAATTGTGTTGGTATGGTTTATTTTCATTTATATGTATGTAAGGTTGCCTATGTCATATGTGATAATTTAATAAAGATGCTTCTTGTTTTAAAAAAAAAAATCATGCAGAATTACTTGC
Source organism: Protopterus annectens (assembly GCF_019279795.1). Lineage (NCBI taxonomy): Eukaryota > Metazoa > Chordata > Ceratodontiformes > Protopteridae > Protopterus > Protopterus annectens. The sequence goes on along the minus strand of NC_056742.1, from coordinate 277,457,343 downwards.
TTTATTTCTCTGTTTCTTTGTTCACACTGGGAGAGCTAAAACTAAGCTGTTGATCAGTGTGCAGACATTCTGGAAGTCCCTAAGTAATTTTTTTGTTGGTAGCATCTGCCATCCACCCTTCAAAGGTGGACATCAGCAAACTTAAATATTCTAAATGTATGATCATACAACAGTGAAGAAAAGTACAAATTCAATCAGTGCTGAAACTAGTTTTCAGTGAAATTACTTAATGATATTGGGACTTACTGAAAGAGTTATCATATAACTGTAAGGCTCCTGCAAGCTTATTCCACACATCCACAAGTAAGCATCTTTCTACAAATCAAGGAAGAAAAATCAAAGATTTGTATCCCAGAAATGTATGCATTTTAACACGTATGTTAAGTATTACATCAAGGACCTTATATGATAGGTCCTCAACATGGGCACAATATCATAAAATAAAATGAGAAGGACAAAGGAAGCTAGACCTTAACGCTGGTATTAGCAAGAAAGCTGATATGGTGACCAGGTAACAGGTGACATTTTTGTGAAATCTTTTTAACTTGATGCTAAACTAGTGAAAGACCTCCGAAGCTCAGAGATCTTTGTTCTTATGTTCTAAGAGGATAGGTTGAATGGTATAACTTATAATCTTCTGGATGATAGAGGACAGTAGTCAAGGTGCTTGAGCCTGAAGGTGATGGAGGTTTTCAGCATTGATATTTTTGCAGTGCTGGCAACGAGAATGCTTTTTCTAAGCAGAAGTTTATTTTAAAGCACTCGTGCAATATGCCTTCTGTTGTTGCTGTTGTGTGCTGAACCCACTGAATCTCCGTATTTCCTGCAAGTACTGAATCAGTATATTTATGTTTTTTTTTGTTTTATTTTTTATGTGTTGCATTTTTTACCTAGTCAAGACACTTATAATGGGTTCCTCATGAATCAGTCTTTTCTCCAGGCAGCCAAACACTAAACTAGTTAAATAAACAAAGAGGGACATAAAGAAAAAGTGCATAGTCCAAGGATAAAATAAATCTACTTTTGTCCTATGCGGTCTTGGTGTCAAAGAGCACCTGATACACACTGTAAGCACTACTGAACAATTTGACGGTCTCCTACATTTTGTCAAAGTGAAGTCAAGTGAAGGATCTAGAAGTACAGTTAGGAATTTAAAACTAGATACTCATTCTATAGGCCCGCTCACTAGAAAACTTACAATCAACTTATCAGGTGCTACTCACTACTTAGCAGTTGTCCCAAACAGTAGAACTTAAACACTATGTAAATTAAAGCCAACATTCCTGCCACAAAATCATTCATTTATTTACTATTTATTAACCAGGAAAGCTCAGATTGGGGGGGGATCCGCATCAAATCAATACAGATGCAAAAGAAAATATGAACAGATTAAGTACAGCCACACAGAGTACATTTAAACAGGATAGAATACAAATACAAAAGTAAATAAGAAGTTATGTACCTACCATAACGTTCCATGTTAGTTGTCTTCTCTCACCTTCTTTCTTGCTGGATGGGTTCGGAGCCGATCCTCTGCTCCGACTCGGCACTTGCTAAGCTCGAGAGCTAATTTTACCAGCTCAAGGCAACCCTATATCCCATGATGCAAGGTGTGACTACCCCAGATCTCATTTGGTAGCTATGAAAAAACCCTGCCATAAACCTTCTTCCAAGAAAGGAAGAAGAGGAACTAAATGTGGAAAGAAACAAAGCAAATAACCACTAGAGACTAGTGACACTTCCTACTGGGGGTCCATAGAGAGAATGAACTGTACCCAGCGAAGAGTACAACTTCAAGGTCTGTCCAGGCTAGGGGGAAGGAGGGAGGGACGCAAGAAAGAAGGCGAGAGAAGACAACTATCATGGAACGTTATGGTAGGTACATAACTTCTTAATGTTAAGTTGTCAAACTCGCCTTCATTCTTGCTGGATGGGACCGCGTCCCTAGCACCTCTATCCTGGGTGGCTCAATGGAACAGACTCTTGAGAACTGTGGAACCAAACTTAGCCCTGTCCCTGGAGGCCAAGTCCAATTTATAATGAGAGACAAATGTGTGAGGAGTGGCCCAAGTGGCTGCCGCACAAATGGTGTCAATAGGCAGCCTATCCTGAAATGTTGTGGAAGTGGCTAGGCGCCTGGTAGAATGTGCGTTTGGTTTTGAGGGCAGTTGCTTGCCCCTAAGGAGATAAACATGAGAAATGATAGAAGACAGCCATCTGGATAAGGTCACCTTGGAGACCGGAAGACCCTTCTTGTTTTCTGCATAAGAAAGAAACAGTTGATCAGATTTTCTGAATTGTTTAGTTCTGTCCAAATAATATCTCAGTTGGCGATGGACATCCAAACAATGAAGTTTCTGTTCCGCTCTGTCAGAATAATTAGGGAAAAAACTGGCAATTCAATAGATTGGTTAATATTCGTCTGGGAAGCAACCTTAGGCAAAAAAGATGGATTAGTTCTTAAAGACACTCTATCTTTGTGGAAAACCAAGTATGGGGGACGGACACAGAGAGCGTGAAGTTCAGACACCCTCCTGGCTGAAGTAACAGCAACCAGAAAAATTGTCTTCCAGGAAAGAAATTTCAATGAGCATGTAGCAGCCGGTTCAAAGGGGGGCAGAATCAAGGATGCCAGCATTAAATTTAGGTCCCATTCGGAGGGATCTTTGACTGGGGGTTTCAGCAGAAAGATCCCTCTAAGAAAGGCTTTGCTAAGCTTGTGAGACATTATGTTTTGATCCGCTAAGCCAACATGAAAATTTGAGATCGCTGCCAGCTGAACCTTAACTGTCGAGGAAGAAGAGCCCGATTGAAAAATCTCAGCTAGGAAGTCCAAGACTGATTGCACTGGAGCAGTAAAGGGATCTATGTCTCTGGACTTTGCCCAGAAGGAAAAATGCTGCCATTTACTAGCATAAATCCTTCTGGTAGAGGACTTTAGAGAAGCTACTATGATATCTCGCATGGGATTAGAAATCATAGGAAGCCTGGCTAAGGAAGGAAGTGGAGCAACCAAGCAGTGAGGTTGAGAGAATGAATGGCCTGGTTCAGATGACCCGGATGGTGGGTCAGAAGATCTGGAATTGGATCCAGATGCCAAGGCTGAACCAAGAGATGACGATGTAGGGACGGAAACCAAATTTGTCGAGGCCAGTAAGGGGCAATGAGAATCAATTTGGCTCTCAAGACGGTAGCTTTCTGAATCACTTGAGGTATCAGCGGGAATGGAGGAAAGTCCCTGGGGCCAATCCTGGGTTAGAGCGTCTCTGGGGGGATGGCCTGGTAGTGGAAAGAGGGAGAAGAAGTCTGGGCATTTGCTGTTTTGGGGTGTAGCAAAAAGGTCGCCAGCGAGGGACACCCCACTTCTGAAAAATCTCGTCCACTACTGATTGCTTGAGAGACCACTCGTGTGGCATGAGAATAGCTCTGCTCAGTCTGTCAGCTAAGAGGTTGGATTTCCCGGGGATATGCATTGCTATCAGAAACCGATGAGAGGAGATTGCCCATTGCCAAAGTCTGACAGCTTCTCGACACAGTGGGTAGGACTTGGTCCCACCCTGTTTGTTGATATACCAGACTACGGACATGTTGTCCGTCTGAACTGCAATAGTCCCTAAAGGAAGAAAGTCGCTGAGGGCTTGCAATGTTAAAAGCACCGCTCTCATCTCTAGGACATTTATGTGCAGATGGTATTCTATGGGTTGCCAAGTCCCATGGACCATCCTGCCCTGATAATGCCCCCCCACCCGATCAGAGAGGCATCCGAAGTGACTGTGGCAACCGGAGCTGGGGGAACAAACAGTCAGCCCTGATGGAGTTGTGGAGAAGACATCCACCAGGTTAGGTGACTCTTGCAGGATTGCGTCACGAAGATCTCGTGGCACATGGGAAGCTGCTGGAATGACCACTGGGTGAACAACATCCACTGCAGAAGATGCATGTGGAGGCGAGCTAAAGGAAGCAGTACGATGGCCGCAGCCATAAGACCTAGCACCTTCAGGACAAATCTGGCCTTGATCTTTTTGCTGAGTAGTATGATCCGAACATACTTTTGGATGTCCAGAATTCTTTGGTTTGTGAGTCTTGCTGACATCCTGACAGTGTCTAATTCTGCGCCTATAAAGGTAATAGATTGGCAAGGAGACAGTGAAGATTTCTCGAAGTTTATAGAGATCTCTAACTGGTTGCAGATGTGAAGAGTGTAGTCTATGGCCTTGAGAAGTTGATGCCTGGTGGTGGCAGAGAGGAGCCAGTCGTCTAGATATGGAAACACCTGGAATCCTTGACATCTCAGGTGAGCCGTGACCACTGCCATGCATTTGGTGAACACTCTGAGGGCTGTAGTGAGGCCAAAGGGCAGGGCTCTGAATTGAAAATGACTGGTCCCCAGCCGAAAGCGGAGAAACCTTCTGGAGCGCCTGTGAATTTTTATGTGATAGTACGCATCCTGAAGGTCTATTGAGCACATCCAATTGTCCTTGCCCAAAAAGGGTAGAATGGACTGAAGCATGACCATCCGGAACCTTGCCTTCTTGACAAACTTGTTTAGTTTGCTGAGAACTAAAATTGGTCTCCAATCTTCCGTCTTTTTGGGGACCAAAAAGAATCTTGAGTAGATTCCAGATCCTACTTGGTCTGCTGGCACTAGTTGGATGGCTCTTTTTGCTAGGAGCTTTGATACCTCCAGCTTTGCCAATTCCCTTAGACCGGGTGAAACGTCTGGAAGGGATTGATGAGGAACGGCTCTGGAAAGGGATATTGTAACCCTCGGATATGATCGACTGTACCCATTTGTCTTGAGAAAGGGAATGCCAGGCTGTTGGGTACAGCGACAATCTTCCCCCGACTGCCTCCAAGGGTGGACAGTCGGGCAACACCTCAGGGATGCTGGAAGGGTTTATCAGAGAGGGGCTCCCTGCTACCCTGATTCTGCGGACCCCCTCTGCCCCTAGGGCGGCGTCTATTGTTATTACCCCCTCTGCCTCTGGGGGTAAACTGACCACGTGCATCCGGCGTGACTCCCTGAGATTTACGAAACCACATTTTCCCTCCCTTCTGACCTTTGGGATAGGGTCTTGAAGGGGTGGAGAAATGGACTCCTACGGCAGAGAGAGTCTTGCCGTCTTGCTCACACCTGGTCAATGTGTCCTTCACCTGAGGCCCAAACAAAGCCGAACCATTGAAGGGAGTATTAGTGAAGGACGCCTTAAAGGGATCCGTGAAATTACAAAGCCGCATTCAGGACTGACACCTAAGTGCCACTCCTGTGCCTGCGGCTCTACTCGCCCCATCGGCTGCATAAGAAATGAGCCGCATGGAGGAGTTAGTTATAGAATTTAGGATTCCTATCTGTGAGGCAATCTTTTCTTGAGCCCCAGCAGCTGACGGATCCTGAACTACCTCACCTAGTTCCTTGAGAATGTCTCTCTGAAGCCGGGTAAAGTGACAGAGATAGTTCAGCGAGCGCATAGCAAAGGTCGCTGAAGAAAACATCCGCTTACCATACCTATCCATGGTCCTAGAGTCCTTGTTAGGAGGATGGACAGGTACAGAAGGATCAGCAAGTTCCTTCTTGGTGGCAGCCGCCACCACCATGGCATCAACAGGGACACCCTTGGTAAGAAACTGTTTGTCTGCGGGGGCCGTGATGAATTTAGAAGGCCTCATGGGAACTGGTTCCACAGAATCCGGGGCCGCCCACGCCTTTCGAGCCACCACTTGCAAGAGCGGGTCGAAAGGCGGAGACACCCAGGAGGTGGAGGGTCGAGATCCAAAAGCCTCCAGGTATACTGACTCATCCTCGGAGGGGTTAATGGAAGGCCAGTTCCCCCTCTGCTTAAGGAGTTCCAGGATATCTGAAAAGGAGACATCCTCAGAGGGGGACCGTGGGGAACCTTCCGACTCATCTAAGTCGGTATCTGATGTCGTAGACTCGGGGGAGTCTGTGTGCTTCCTCTTGCACATCCTCTTACGCGGGGGGTTCTCCTGAAGGATCAGGAGAAACCTCGGAAGAGGAAGTTCTTCCCAATGGGGAAACCTGGGGCGATGGATCTCTGGGTCCGGGAGCAAGAGAATGGCAAGAGACATCAACAGGCACCGAAGAGGGAGGAGCTAATGGAATTGACCACTGACTCAGCTGAGGGGCTAAAACACTCATCACCTCAAAGGTTCCCCTTCCAGGGAGGCCAGAGAGCTGCCGCTCCGAAGAAACAGGAACTCCCGGCCCTGCCGAAAGAGAAGGCTCCGAGGCCGATGTCGGTGCCGAACTCACCAACGCCGAAGCTCCGAGAGGGAGAATGGGGCCGGACAAGGGTCCGATGCCACTCGCCCCCTCGGAGCCGACGTGGGAGTCACGACGACCGGATCCCTCCATGGAAGGTATCATGGAGGAAATCGGAGTCGAAGACGAAGGAGCTGAAAGGGGTGGCATCGGCTCCGACGCACCAACAGTCAAGGTTTCGAGAAGCTCCGGCTCTGAACTCTGGAAGAGAGTCGAAGGAGGAAATTCAGGGGGATGAGTGATAGTGGTCATCTGCTGAAATGGGCTATGGAGCATTTGGGCCAGTGCCTGTGATTTCAGCAATCTGCTTACCACTCTCTCCAAGTCGTGGTCAGAGAGCCTGGAAGACCTAGAAGATCGGCTCCGATGGCTCCGCTCCGAATGCAGAGATCCCGGAGCCGAGCGAATCGACTCCAGGGAAGGAGACTGAGATCTCTTCCTAGTCGGAACCATCGGAGCCGAAGACCCTTCGGTTCCAGTTGGAGCCGATGACTTATCGGCTCCAGTCTGGGACATAGGAATGTCGGCTCCAGCCGGAGCCAACATCGATTTCGATGCAGGTGTATCGGAGCCGGCCGGCACCGATCCCACCGCCTCTAAAAGAGAAAGGTCGGCTCTGGCCGGAGCCGACCTCGACTCCGAAGGAGTCGGAGCCACAGCCGAAGGCTTCGAACTTAAAGCCTGGGGCTTAGGTGGCTTAGAGGGCTTCCCCGACCCGGTCTTGGTCGGGGAGTTCTCAGGCTTCAATAAGCCTCGTAGGATTAACTTATTTCTACGTTCCTGCAGGACTCTGTGGCTAAAAGAATGACAAATGGCACAGGAGACCTGCAGGTGTAGAGGTCCCAGGCAGTACACACAAGAAGTGTGACCGTCTGTCAGAGACATCTTCTGACAGCACGAGTCACACTTCTTGAAGCCTGAGACCTTCGATTCTTTGGACATAATAATGCCCAGTGCACAAAGACACACACACAAAGTTCACCCACACAATTAACTAAAAGAAGGGGGGGGACTAAGTACAACACTCAAACACCCTGACAGGAATTAAGGAAAAGGGAGGCTTAAGGCCTGAAGGGGAAAATAACTAAACCTAATAGGTTGAGGGAGTATAGGGTTATGAGAAGGCTATAGAAAGACTAACACTGGTACTAATATTTCACCCACACAGAAAAAAGTGAAGATTTTTAACTTTAGTAAAGTTAAATACAAAAACACTACCTGAGCTGGTAAAAGAAGAACTCTTCGCGAAGCAGCAAACGAGATCTGGGGTAGTCACGCCTTGCATCATGGGATATAGGGTTGCCTCGAGCTGGTAAAATTAGCTCTCGAGCTTAGCAAGTGCCGAGTCAGAGCCGAGGATCGGCTCCGAACCCATCCAGCAAGAATGAAGGCGAGTTTGACAACTTAACATCAGCTATTTACAACTTATGTTAAAGAGTAGACAATTTTATTGACAACGATATTTAGCAAAAAAAAAAAAAAAGTAAAATCTAAATATATAGGTATGATATCCGAACTTAACAGATCCGACAAGATTCTTAAACATAGCTGAAACTTAGACAAACAAAGCAAATACTAATACTAGTGCTGGAACTAGTCATATCTAAAGCAAAATCAGTAATGTGTGAAGATATGTCTTGTGACCTTAACATTAATCTTCTATGTTCTGTTGGTTGCAAAGTAAATAGGAACTATATGATCAGGCATGTCACACCACTATTAAATTAATATTGTTACAAGAGATATAGCCGAGATTGACACTGGGTGATTAGTTGCTATGAGGTGAGATCATCTGCATTAAGTACAGTACATAGCTAGAGCACAGGTGTTTATAAGCAATTTGTAAAAGTTAGTGGCTGTGCACTGAGCTCTGTGACACTCCAGTATGGAATGTTGCAGGTGGCAGGTATGTGCCACTAGTTAGTACTCAAAATGTCCCATCATTCAAATAGTTTTCAAACCATCTGAATGTATATTCTTGAATACCTTATTTGAGAAGTTTAGCCAGAAACAGCAGGTATGGCACAACATTAATGTCTTGGTTATGTCAAAAGATACAGTCCTGTATAGTTTCCCCTTTCCTTTTCCACACAGCATTTATTACAGAACAACAAGGATGCACTGTCTGTTTCTGTAGTGAAGTCATTCACAGCATTTTGGTCCAGGATTCCTATTGTGTTCCATCAACTGGTCAGTAAATGTTTGCTCAAGCAATGGTTTTGATAAAGGAAAAATCAGAGAGATGGGCCTGCAATTTGCAGCGGTGTTGGACAGCCCATTCTTTCACTGAAGAATACTGTCCACATTCTTCCAAAGACATTTGGAATATACTACTCCTGACAGAGAACTCGAAATTTTGTTTTGCAAAGGAGTTCAATAAAGGTGTCATAGGGCTTGATGAACAGCACATCATCAATAGGGCTCAGCTGACTAAAAAAGCTTTATTGGTATAGAACTTAGCATTTTGAAAGTTACAGGTTACATCCTGGGTATCCAGGTGAGCCTGTAATAGAAGAGGAAAGATGTCTTTAAAATAAAAAAAAAGCAACATGCTTTATAAGGTACTGGTGAGTAAGAAACTACATTCTTCTAAATTACATTTGACCTTATGATGAGTTTTATTTCACTTTAGAAGCACTGCAGCCAGTTAGCCACTTGCTATGCATTTCTGAAACAGCTGGCTTTTACTGATGTTCGGCAGCTTTAAGGCTTTCTTCTGAAATAATAGCATTGCCAGAACATTGATCAAGAGTTACAGAATGCAAGTATGATGGTTCTGACTTCTAGAGAGATGCCAAGTTTCTCATTTGTCTTACTTTCACTGAAAAATACTTGCCTCAGTACATTAGAACTTCAGGAAGTGTTGCAGTGCAGTATCTGGTTCAATTTCTTCAAGGCGTTGATCCATTTGCAAGCAGCTGGTTCCAACAGCATGCACATTTGTAATCAGATATGTAGGAATGTGTGTTGTGGTTTTGTCAAGAAAGCAATACAACAGTAATTATTTAACAAATGGGGCATAAACTTGAGTGGGTGGGTTGATGACACTCCCAGGGGGCTCTCTTGCTAAAGGCTCAGTCCAGTATAGGTACTTAAAGGTGATGGGAGAGGAGATCAGGTGGAATGGGTAACCATTTGAGTGAGGCGACAAGAGGGTCCGATGTGCTGCTCAGGTTACTATAGATCTAAGTCTGGATAAACAATCAACTGTGAAAAGTCAACAGAGTCTGGTATTTTCTCTTTCTGAACATGTAAACTTTCAACCATTTCACATTTTTTAGCTGACAAAATATTTATTTGCATGTTACAGAACACATGCAATAGCACTGCAGATGTTTAAAAGCATACCTTGCTTTTATATTTTTGATCTCCCAGTCTAAATTTCACATATGATTCTACTATAACTTCTTTTGGGAATTTCCTTCCTTCTACCAATGTGATGCTAAGAATGCCACTCCAAAGCTGGCTCTTCCGTAAGGATTCTGATAACTGTATATTCTGAACAGACCCAGCCTGTGAAGAAAAAATAGCATAGAAAATTATATAATGACAATGAAAACCAAATTAAAAAGTTGTTTTTAGTGTTAGAAATACTAACACTTTCCAAATAAGACCAAATAAAACTTTAGTTATAACCATGCATCAATACAGTCAGTCTATCCTATTTTACCAATTTTGACAATGTATGAAACAGTTTTATTAAATAAACTCGGACTGATGCTGTTGGAAAGGAGTCACAAGCAAGGTGGGCACTGCACCTGGGCACAGAGTGGCAGCTACTACCCTGTGGAACTGTGTGCCCTGGGGAGTGCCCCAGTCTCTGAAACTGTAAAACTTAAAACAAAAAAAAAAACGTTCTCTGTTTTTTTTTTTTTTTTTTTTTTAAATCTACACAGTAAAACATAAAACAACAAACAAAAAAGTTACTGCTTTTTTTTTTTTAAATCCAGAAACATGTGTGTGTGTGTGTGTGTGTGTGTGTGTGTGTGTGTGTGTGTGTATGCTTCCCTTTCTCTACCTGAGGATAAGTCACACAGAATTACAGTCCTCAGTAATGTCAAGTCAGTAGGGTTTCATTTATTTTCTTACTGACATTTGATTATTGGGAAAGTCCAACTGGATAGGAACCCATTTTCAGAGGAGGCTGGGGAGAAAACCTCCAAAGTATTACAAAATATTTTAAGAAGAATCATTTTACAATCTTCAAAAATAATACAAAGCCCTCTACAGTTTAAATAATTATACCAAATTATACACAATACAAAAACATTGGATAAGAACATATATGATTTATATGGCAATGATTTAATATTTAGAGACATTTTAGCCAGTGTATAGAGAGAGATTAAATGTAAGTTAGTGCAATACAAACAGGAATTGCAATATGAAGTGTCACAAAAACAGGCGTATTGTATACTTAGACAGAAAGCCAGGTAGACAAATAGATAGAAATAAGGAAGTGAGTGAAGAAGGAAGAGAAAGGAGACACAAGGTACAAATAGGTACTTGTTCACATTTAGACATATAGTTCATACTGGTATTCAGCAATAACTTAGCCAGCTTTTGGGTAGGAAGTCTTTCAGAATAGTTTAGAAGGATGGGAGAGAGGGTACTGACCTGATGGATACAGGTATGGAGCTGCTGGCCTTAACAACATGGTATGAGTACAGACAATGCCCACCATGTTTGCTAGGTTTGTGGACAGAAAGGAAGTTTTGTCATTGGATCATTATGACCAACTGGGAACATAGTTGTGTAGAATCTTATTTAGTGTTGAACAAGCAGACAGATGCTCAACAATTTTATAGTTGCTAAGAAGGTGTGTATATGTAAGTTGATGAGGTAGTTGTAACCAATTTAGGCTTTTTAGTTCTATACAGTGGTGGGTTCTGAAAGGGGTATTTGCTGCAAATTTAGCTACTTTGTTATAGCTTTTTTCAAGTTTTAATTTTTGTGATGCCAGAGGGTTAGTAAGAAAAAAAAATTCTGATTCCTAATTTGATGTTCATTACTTCTGAAAAACAGTTATATCCCGATTTTCTGATTTTTTGTGTTTATTTGCATATAATTTTTTAAATCTCTTTTTAACTGTATGCAAATTTTAAATTTCTGTTTTGCATTGCTTGTACCCTCTCTATCTTATTGCACTAAATATGTAATTATGAAAATTTTTTGGAGCTTTTCTCCCCAGGTCTCTGCTGAAAATGGGCTACTGGCCCAGTCAGACACTACCCAGTAACTAAATGTAAGTAAATAAATAAAATAAATAAATAAATATTAAGTATGTGGGGAACAGATAATGAGTGACAAGTCTAATTTTAGTTGCATTGTTGGAAAAAGTTTTTGGCTCTGAAAAGCATCCCTAGCTTTTGATGAGTTTCTCTTGTGCAATTTTATATATGCAGGCTGAATTTAACATTGTCATCCATGCTCATCCTTAGTAATTTGCTATGAGAAATGACTTCAATGGTTGTATTATTGAAAGAGGACTTTCAATTTTGTATTTCTTTTTCATGAGAGAGAAAGATAGATCTTTGGAAAAAGTAGTAGTTTGTGTTGTTTAGGGCTGAGCATGAGCTGCGAGTTACAGAGTCATATTTTACTGAATGTTAAAGCTTTCCAAGTAATTATTTGGAGATGTGCCATGTTGTCTGATATGCAAATGAGTGTGGAGTCATCTGCTTACTGTATTAGGAAGGCCTGTTGTGTGCATGTGTGGAGGATGTTGGGGAGAATGTTGAAGAGGAGGGGGCCAAGGACAGAGCCTTTTGATACATCATTTTTGACTGGGAGGTATGGAAAAGGGGCAAAATGCCATTTTACTGACAGATACCTATTGGATAGGTAGCTTTAGCACTATGATGGGTAGGCTGATAGAGACCTAATGAGGACATCTGAAGTGCAAGTTTGCTGTGACAAACTGTCTTGAAGGCTTTAGACAAGTCTAGAAATAAGGAGCAGAATAGTCTGCCATTATCTCTAGCTTTATTGACAGTATCTATATAGATTAGAAGTGCAGTGTTAGTACTTTGGAAAGGATGGAAGCCATTCTGTGTTGCGGATAAGAGTTCTTCCTGCAAGAAATATTTTAGCAATTGTTTCTGAACATATTTTTCTAGCATTTTGGATGGTTTACTATCAAAACCAGAGATGCACTTCTTGGAGTACTGTAACATCAAATGTATTGTTTCAAACATTTGTCAAATCAAAAGTAAAATTGGTGAATGCATAATACCGATATCCGGATGGCAAATGCAGTTTGATGTTCAATTTTTCCAAAACATTGCATACTGAAAATCGGCTTTAGCATGTTTCAAAATGTTGGCATAAAAATGTTTTTATTTTCAATATTTTATTTCCACGGCATGATTAAACAAAGAAGCGCACTTCTGAATGTTGATAGTAAATGATTTTGGATTGGGGGGGGGGTAAGACTGCTATAGGTCTAAAGTTAGTAATATCTGATTAATTTCCTCCTTAATGTGTGACTTTTTCCAGAGAGAGAGGGAACATGGGATTCCTGGACTGGTCCCGGCAGGGGTGTGAGGTCTGCGTAATGGTTAAGGTGCTTACCTTAGAAACACAAGGTGCAGGGTTTGATTCTGACATGGGGTAATTGGCTAAGTTTAAAATGGCCCATAAGGGCAGTTAGTCTAGTACTAACCTATGAACCTCTGGTCTATTTATAAGGATTTAGACAGGACAGGCAATGCAACTGGCTGCTATTTTAAGGTATTAACTTGGAAAGTCATCAGGTGAAGTTGAGCAAGGCTCGAGTTTAACAGTAGTTTTATACAGGATGTAGGCACAGGTTCGACGGTGAAAGCGGATGTGGTGATACAGGGCTGTTGGGCAAGGTTAGGGTTAGATGTTGAGGAATCCTTGGTTAGACATGCTACTATTTGTGAAATAAGAGCTGAATTGTACTGCAGTTTCAAGTAATGAGTTACTGGGACAGGGGTTAGGGCTGAATTTTTGGTCAGAATTCAAGATTTCTTTCATGACTGCCCAGAATATTTCAGGGTTGAGTTTGCTATTATTCTGAAAGTTAAATAGTATATTTTGTCTTTATTTATTTAGTTTTCAGTACAACTGCGAAGTGTTCTGAGTTTTTCAAGATATTGTGGTATTTTATATTCTTGCCATTCTTTCCATGTTTTTTTTCTCTATCCTGCATTAGTATTCTTTCCTTTTTCGGACAGCCAAATTGCATTATCTGTTTTTAGTCTCTTCCTTTCAGGAGGTGCAAAGTTATCTAGGATATTCAGGAAAGTTGTAATGAATTCATTTACAGTATTGTCTAAGGGGGTGATTTTTAAGCAGTCACAGTGACTAGATGAAAGGGTAGTAAAGAACATTTCTGGGTTAAACTTGGAAAGGTTATGTGCTGTTTTATAAACATACTGTTTAAGTGATGTGTGAGACGTCTGTTTTTTTTTTTTTTAATTTCTCCAAGTGTTTTGGGTTTCTAATACCATGATGGGAATGGACCGCATTCCTTAGTCAGACTACAATTAAAGTTCATGAAATTACTATTGTTTGAATCTTTGACATCAGCCAGAAGTGCTCTTAAAAGCACCCGCAATGTGCCCAATAATGACTCCTTTTGCAATTAGTATGGGGTTACATGTATTGGTAGCATATCTAAATATGACTGTAAATTCATTTTTTTATAAGACCCGTTGCTCCTACTACTATTGGAACTGTCTGGGTATCTTTCTTCCACATTGCTCTCATTTCTACCTGCAAATCCTGTTATTTTATGACTTTGTCTCTCAGTACACAAGACACTGCAATCACTGGGTGTGGCGATTTAAATGATCAATGTTACTTTTGTCTTCTTTTCATAGACTGCTATATCCATTTGCTAGCAACTATCTTTTGAACTGTTGGTAATGGGAGATCCCATGTGATGTAGACTTTTATCATTTTCCATGATACTTTGTGTATCATGTTTCCAGTGTTTTCTAGCCACTTGAGTACCATAATGTTTGCACAATCCCCAGTGCAACAGTCTTGCCACATTATTATGCCTTTCAGTATACAGTCCTTCTGCCATTAGCATGTCACAACCAGCAACGAGGTGTGCAAATGATTCCAATTCTGTTTTACAAAACCTACATTTGTCTGTTTCTCCCATATGTTCAAAGGACTGTGTAAACATCATTTACAATGGTACACACAATTTACCTCGGGGATAATGTCAGTTGCCCTGCTAGACAGGGGTCCAGGGAAGTAAATATTGTGGGAAGAAATAGCCAGGGAATTGTTATGGCTAGGCTTGTATAGGTCCTAGGGCCGATAGCCTAGTACCAACCTATGAATCTATGTACATAGCCCACTATCTTGGACTGCCAATATTAACCTTTCATCTCTTGGTTTGAATTTGCCTCTCCTTAACCATTCCTGCATTTGATTCTGATCAGCATGAGGTTCTTCCAGAAGTTTTCTATGCTTCCAAATATATTTATGCATTCTCCACATTTCATCCCTTCTCATCTGGTCCTTCACCTTATATTCTTTCTTTTGATTTTCGGCACATTTAGTTGCTGCCTGATTTTTATCTACTTCTGGTTTGATTTCCATTCCTGCTTGAAGCTGATATGCTTCTGCTACATTAAGCAGAGAAGTCATCTTAGATTTATGCTCCTCATGTTTCAAAACTTTCCCTACATTTGGGTCTTGTGAGATCAGCAGATATGTGTGCAGTCCCACGATTGCAGATCTCTACATGGAATCAGTTTCAAGGAGGCCCATCCCTACTTCGGAACAGGGAATATACATATATATATATATATATATATATATATATATATATATAAAATCTTGTATGCACTAATTTTTATAAATCATTTGGTAAGTATGAAGCATCCTTCCAGTTTTCCTGTCTAGTCTATCCAACACATTTTGGAACCAGTCAATCACTCCGAAACTGTAAGTTAGGACAGGAAGAGCAACTTGATTTACAGGTTGAAGTTTGTTCCTAGATGTCAAGGTTGTTTTCAGGATTAATTTAAGTTGTCTAAAGTATTCCTTACTAAGTTTCATTCGCATTTGTTCATGCTTTATTGTTGATCCTTCATCAATTCCCAAATATATATACACTCCCTCTTGCTCAAGTTCTTTTATATCACATTCTTGTCCCAAACTGATGTTTTCTTGGTGCTGCAGTTTTCCTGCTTTAGAGGTTGCTTTTGAACATTTATCAAGACCAAATGACATTCTCATATCATCTGAAAAAGTTTTGACAACTTGCAGTTGTTTTTTCAGTTCCTCATCTGATGAGCTACGCATTTTTAAATCATCAACAAAGAGAAGATAAGAAGTTTTTACACTGTTTGGTAGGAGCCAAATTATAGCCATGGCCTAAGCTGTTAAGTAGACAGCTTAATGCGTTAAGGGCAAGACAGAACCCACCCCATCCAACCACTACCATTCTTTCCACCCCACTAACTACCTTGATTACAGCAAGCTCAGATGCTCATAAGCCTAGTACTTATTATACAGCAGGAACTTCTTATTGTAACATTTGTTAATGTCTGTTATGTACTTCACAGATAAAGATTCTAGTTGTCGACTGATATACTATGTTCTCCATCTGTAAATATGTTTGTAATTAATTGCTATGTTAAATTGTTAATCGCTATGTAATCCAATGTAACTACTATCTGTTTATTTTAACTGTGGAGCTTTTCTCCCTGGGCCTACGCTGAAAATGGACCTACGTCCAGTTGGACATTCCCGGTCAACAAATGTAAATAAATAAATAAAAAAATAAAAATAAAGAATAGCAGCAGTGACAAAGAGTCACCCAGGAATATCCCCCTTTGAATTTTTATCCCTGGGATAATAATTTGTCCTTTATCATGCCTTAATTGCAAAGTGGTCTGCCACTGTTTCATGCTCACTGTAATGTAGTCGATCAGTTAGGGTGTATCTTATACATTTTAAACACTCTTTTATCCATGAATGTGGGGTACTATTAAATGCATTTTTGTATTCAATCCATGCCATATTTAGATTCTTCTCCTTTTTACAATTCTCCACTATGACTTTATTTAACAACAAATTATACTTTGTTCCATATGACTTTCTTTTAGTGCCCTTTTGTTCTATTGCCATAATTGAGTTTTCTTCTAAATGACTATAAACTCTGTCAGCATCCATTGTATAGTTTATACATCGTCGGAAGGCAAGTTATTGGTCTATAACTTTTAGGGTAGCTTGCAGGTTCACTCTTAAGTAGGAGCATTTGGGATACATGTCTGTCTCCCCAGTAAGGTCTGTTAGCATCCCAAATAAGGTTCAGGTCCATGGAACACCCTTGTATATTACTTCCTGCGAATATGTAACATTTTCATCAGAACTTGATCAGAGAATGCCTTGAAGGTCAGGCATAAGTCCCCTCTCAATAAACGATATGAGATGCAGTAAAGGAGTAGGACTTTTAGTCAGTCTGCATAAGACATGTGCCTTACACTTTGTATTTTTTAGAGAGAAACCTCTGGGACCATTCCAAATGGTGCAAGCGCATGGTTAGGTACATGGAGAAGGGAGCACTGTACTCGATTATGGGCTTGCTGAGGGCCAAGAACAATGTTACTATGACTTCCTTTGATCTTGATGCCATGCATTTACTTATAAGGTGAGACACACAGAAGGATTTCCTCACTACTGTAGCTACCCGGTGGTCAAATTTACTTTACTATTTATATTCTAGGATCCTCATCACTGGCACTACTTTTAGAGGTGTTCTATCAATATTATAATTTGCAGGGATATCTGCGTGATGATAGGAGGTACTGCCAGCCATGCCAGGAGAAGTAGGGCAGTGGATGCCTAACTTATGCCAGCACAGCTAGCTGGAATTTTGTAAATAATATTATGTTATTTCTATATCAAACTGATTTATACAGATGCTTGTGCTGAAAATGCATTTGTGATGTTTGCTTGTGTTAAAATGTATCAACAGTGTTCCATGCTGGAAGGAATAGAAATGTACATGTATAATTGTAACTGAATTAAATGTATACATTTTAACATCATATACTGGAAGGGAAGAGGTTAATAAACCTGACTTTGAAAAAAATATTCTTGAAATTAAATTACTTTATGGGATAAGACCTAAAGATGTTATCCCACAGTTCTGAAGAGAGATAGAGATACAATGTCTGTACTAGAGAAGAGGTTGTAGCTCCTGTTGGAAGAGTGGAATGTTTTTTGGTTTTATGACTTTGAGCAGTTGCACCACATCTGAGCAAAGCTCTATCTGCATGTATGGTAACACATAGGTGTTAAAATCCTGTCAGCTTCTAGAGATGGGGGATAGTGTGGGGAAACAGTCAGATGGCCAGTTGTGAGTGATGTCATTCTGTAAGCCAAAAATAATATTATATAAGTAGGAGATTGCTCTCAGCATTTTGTCTTGGATCTGACAACAAGGACCACTCACCCACATTATCTTGCCTTGCTCTATTCAGTAAGCAGAACAATAATTGTTTTAGTCAATCAGGAATAGATAGTGAGATCAGCTAAATACTGTTTTTCTGTAACTGTGTGAAACTTTTCATTGGTGTTATTTTTAATATTTCCTATGACTGATACTCTGGTGTTTACTGTAAATAGATATTTAGTACTTTCTTGTTCTTTTATTATTTATTGTTAAATATATTTAAACTTTTCATTGTGGCCAGTCCTTTTTAGTAAATATGTAAGCTTTAAGAGCATTTGCATATACTTATTTGGTGACAACTGTGGCCACTCCTGAAAGTCTTGCTGTTTGGTCAACATTACCATTTGTATTAATATAAATTTACTCAGTATAATTGGGTACCCTTGTAAGAGCCTTAAAGTAGCTGGCAGAGTTCTGGTGGCAGTGATAACTACCTTATAGTCTGGGCAGAAGGGGACACAGCAGGGGAATCTGTGCCAGCCTCTCCTAGGTGTGTGTGTGTGTGTGTGTGTGTGTGTGTGTGTGTGTGTGTGTGTGTGTGTGTGTATGAGCACGCAAATCAAATAAACAGTGTGCGTGTGTGTGTGTGTCAGCAACTCTTAGCTGTGCCAATGGGAAGTCTTATTGGGGGTCTGGACAAATATAAAGAGAAGCCAGCCCCCAGACTGAATGTGTTCTCTGGGTGCTTTTAACAGAAATTCTGCATAGAAATACTGAGTGTATCCAGTTGTATTCCAAATGAATGTTCTTCTCTAGTGTCAGTAGTGAGGATTCAGACTCCTTGATTACTGGACTAGAGTGGGGATGTCAAAATCTGATTTACCAAAGGGTATGATTATGCATTTTTTAGCATTTAGGCTCAGGCCATGGTTTTGGTACCAGTGATTTGTCATTTTTAAGCATGTCTGTAGGATGTCAACATAATTTTGGGATTCAATCATTGCTCCCAGCTTACATTCATCAGCAAACCTGATGAGCCAAAGGCTCCCAACATTGGTATATACTTCTCTGAGTGAAGGCTATGTGTGCTGTAAGTGAGCCAGCTGGCTATCCATCTGATAATGTAGGAGTTTATGCCTAACTCAGTAAGTTTTATCTATGCTCCCAGAGTGGGGGGTTGTGTTGAAAGCTTTGGCCAGGTCTAGATAAGCGGTGTGTACTGTTTTACCCTCATCCATGGTCCTGAGGACTTTTTCCAAGAAGTCTACCAGACTGAGCTGACAAGACCTCATTTTGACAAAGCCAAACTGGGTCTTGTCTGGTTTTCGGAGAGTTCATATGCCATTACTGATCAGGTCTATGATAATTCTTGCCATGGCCTTGCAGATAAGACTCTTCAAGCTTATGGGTTTGTAGTTCCCTGTGTCAGTTGACAGGCCCCCTTTGTGCAGAGGGACAGCTATTACTGTCCTCCATTCCTCTGGGATAAAGTCCATCTGGAAGCTGTGGTTAAAGAGGGTTTTTAATGGCCATAATAGATTATGTTTTAAGCTATTTAAGAAGCATCTTGGAATGTTGTTGGAACCCATAAAGGCTGTGTTTTTGGCTTTTCTGAGCACAGTAAGGACCTGTTACCTCATAATGACTGGTAGGGGAGTGGTTGCAGGTTATCTCCTTGAGTGTGGTATGAGGTGATGAGGGGGAGCAGTTTGAAATTAACTTGCAAGCCAGCAGTTTATAGTTTCAGGCTGGGTGTAAGCGTTGCTGTTCATGATAAACTCAGCACATTGCTGAGCATTTCCTCTGAGGTTATGACAATAATTAAAAAAGCCTTAAGGTTGCCTTTCACCTGGGAGGCTATCTTTGCCTCATAGTTTGCTCTGGCAGATTTAACCAGTTCTCTAATTTGTTTGTTTAGACTGGTGGGTGTCTTTTTGCAGTGATTTGTCTGCTCCTTCTTGGCTTTGGAGAGGACTTTTTTCCTTTTGTTGAACAGCCTATTTATGATAGGGGTCCACTAGGGTGGAATATTTTTGCCAGTAATCATGGGTTTGACTTGGACAAGTACTGCCTCCTCTATGCAGCTATGAATGTGGTTGTACACTGATTTTATGTACAGCTCAGAATAGGCCTCATTGTCATCCAGGTTCAGAGGTGCTTAGAAGCTTAATAAGCTGTCAGCTTGAGGTGACTGGCCATAGCAAAGTTCTTAATGGGTTTGAAGTTTGATGGGGTTCTAGGTTACTTTCAATACCAAAGGAGATCATTTTGTGGTCAGATCGTACCAGGGAAGAGTTAATGGAAGGAGGGAACAGCATCCTCCCATGTTCACGACTACTAGGTCTAGGATATTTCTACTTCTAGTTAGGGAACTAACTAGTTGCTCCAGGGTGTTTGCATTGACGAAGTCCAAAAACCTCTGAGCAAGTGAATTATGGCTCATGTAAGTCTCTCAGTTTATGGAGGGATAGCTGAAGTCACCCAAAAGTATGGTGTTAGGCTGAATGTTAAGAGATTGCAGTAGGTTTAGGTAGGGGGTATGGTTTTCCAGACTCATGTTAGGGGATCTGCAGCTAGCAAGGATATGACAAGGGGTTGCACCTATGTTTACCTGAGCATGGAGCAGCTCAAGAGAGTTATACTTTTGGACCAATCCAGCAGTGTACATGTCCTTTATGAGCACAAAAAAAGGAATAAGTAGTTTCTTCTCCATAAAGCATATCAAAGAAACTTCATCAGATTCACCATCATTAAAAACATTTGGTTTAAAAAGCATCAGAATGTTCACATGATTACTCAAATTGCGAGGCTATCAAAATTTATGGTAAACAAATACAATTAGACCCACACCAAAAGACGCATATCTAAGAAATAAAAAAATTCAATATATATTTATATATGAAATATATTTTTACATATATATATATATATACAGGTCCCCTTCAAATTGTCAACACTGCAAAATGCTGACATTCATATAGCCGAGACCATATGATCGACATTTGCAATGCCGACAATGCAGAACTGGCATCTCAGTACAGTGTGGAATGGAAAGATTTCCATTCTTGCACTGTATTAGTGCGATCTCAGAGTTGGTATATTTAAGTTAAGGGGGGTGTGGTGCAGGGGGGCTTGCTCCCCTGCTAGAAATGTGTTAGAAATTTGTAGTGTTTTTCTTTTTTTTGGATGTTCGAAATTCCGAAAGTCGATCATATGGTCTTAACCATATGAATGTCGACATTTTGTCGTTTCGATCATCCAATGGTAACCCATATATATGTATATCTATATGTAGGGAGAGACAGAGAGAATAAATATATTAGAATTCCTATAGTAAAATTAAATATTTTTACCTAATATGAGCCTTAAGCTTTGAAAGACATCCGATATAGGCTAAATCATTTAGACTAGACCACCCAACTGCAGTAAACAATAAGATCCAATAAAGTTTGCATTTTTCTAAGTAGAGTGCCCAAGCTTCTCCCCTCACATTACGATTAACTTTCTCAATGCCAATAAATTTAGAAGTATGTCCTGGACAGTTTATGATATGCCGAGCATTAGTCAATTTATTCTTATTCATTTCATAATAATGCTCATAATCTTATCTCTCAATCTGCATTCAGTTTTCCTGATGTAGAAAGCACAACATTCTTGACACAATGTTGCATAGACTATATCAGTAGTATTGCAGTCATATTTACCCTTAATTCTAAAAGCATGTCCATTAATTTAAAACAATTCTCGTATATGGATATATTTACAAAATGCACAGCTCCCACATTTCCCCATGTACATGGCTACTCTTAGAACAAGTGCATTCTATAAAATTCTTAAAAATGAAATCCCTTCCTATATGTAACAGTTGGTTTCTCTTTTTAACTATACGATCTTCGTTCAAGATAGTCCACTTCTTAAAAATCATATTTCTATGGGTTAAGATGTGCCAGATAATTAAGCAACATCAAAACAAAGGCAGCGGAGGCAAACACCCTCTTTCCAAGCCTACCCATCAATCTGGACTCACTGTTAGGTGGATGAACAAAAGAGCTCTGCTAGATCTTTCTTAGTGGCTGCCGCCGCCACCACCACAGCATCAACAGGGACTCCTTTGCTCTAGTGGGGTCTGTCTGTGGGTGGGGCCAAAAATTTGTCAGGGCAATTGGTAATGGGTTCAACAGTATCTGGCCCTTCCATGCCTGGCAGGAAATTAAATCAATAAGTTAATCTGCTGGGGGGGGGGGTTCCCAGGATGTAGACAGGCCAGAACAAAAAGCCTCCAAAAACACCAACTCTTCGGGAGAAGGGGCTTGGGAAGACCAACCACCTTTCTGCTTTAGGATCTCTAGAATATATCTGAAGGAGATGTCATCTGGTGGTGATCGGGGGACTCTTTCTTCATCAAAATTGGTGTCTTCAGTGACAGACTCCACATGGCAGTCTATATGTCTCCTCTTACATGTCATCTTCTCGGTAGCCTCTTCTGTGGGATGTTCTGGAGAGGTTTCAGAACAGAGGGGGAGTTCCTCTACAGGAACTGGCTGGAGACACAATGGAACTGGCTGCCCCCTGTGGAATAGGTCTAACCAACTCAGAGCTCGGAACCAATGAGAGAGAAAGGGTAGGATCCCACACTTGACAAGACAGTTCTCTCTGGCAAGAAAAAGCTCTTTCAAACATCTCAAATGCCAAGTGACCAGAAGAAGCTCCAATCCACTCACTCAGAGCCAAAACTTCAGAGGAAGGCAGATCAAAACCACCCCAGGATCGGAGATTTGAGGGGAGAATCAGATCCAAACTGTCCAGGGCCTTAGGTCTGAGAGGGAGGGATGGAGCCAATAAAACCACAGCTGATCCCATTCCCTCAGATCTGACACCAATACTTCCATTCAGAGACCCTTTTTGCTCTGAGAGTATCAGAAAAAAACCAGCCAGGAACATAGTTGGGGTTGAAAAGGGAACTTTCCTTGGATGCAACGCCAAACTCTCAGGGATGTCAGGTCCTAAGGCTCTGAAATCAGAGAAGGAAATAACATGGACTTAGAGAGCACACTCACAGATCAAGTACAGGACAGAGCTGGCAAGACCCTCAACTAGATCTGAGCTCTGAGAAATTTCTGCATCATCCTCTCCACATCTGCTTCTGACAAACTTCTTGAGGACCTAGACGATGTTGTGGAAGGTGGCCTGGAATGTTTTTCTGAGTTACAAACAGTTGTTCATGCAAAGATGGTGAAACAGGCTTGAGCAAAACATCAAGCGTACAACTCCTACAATACATACTGGGCTTCAGATCCGAAGAAAGTCTTTGGTGAGGAGGATATAACTATTGCAGTTGAAACCTTCAGATATGAGGAATGTTTCAGATCTGAGGATCAGCTGAGAGATGTTGGATCTAAAGATGATGGATCTACGATCTTACAGATTTTCTCTGCAGGCTCTAAGGAAGACCTTGGGTACTTCAGAGGAGACCTTTTCTTATGATCTAAAGAAATTGATTTACTAGACTTTGAAGGGGTTTGAACCCCATATATAGAAGTAGCAGGTGGTAAACCTTTCAAGATCAACTTGTTACACCTGTCAACTAAAGCCCTGGGGTAAAAGGTAGAGCACAATGAACAGGCTATGTACAAATGATCAGTTCCAAGGCAATAAATGCACCCCCAGTGGGCATCGGAGTTAGGGATCTTATGCCCAAAGGAAATGCATTTCGTAAAACCCATACATTTTTTAAACATGGCCATGACCTGCAGAAAGAAAAATATTAGCAGAAAAAACATACAACCTTTTTTTTGTATATAAGCAAAAAAGGAAAGGAAAGGAAAGGCAAGGGTCTTGCCAACAATGGTAGCTACAGAAATTACCCTGGTAAAGAAAATACCAACAATGGTATGGAAAAAGCTACTACTTCACAGCAGAAAAAGAAAATAGAAAGAAGATTAATCCTAACGTGAGAAAAAATAAAGAGAAAATATTTAAAATGACAAATTAGCAATTTCAGAAAGGAAAACTTTCTTTTACGAATACTCAAGGGTGGAACCTAGTCTGTCCACAATGGCGGCAAATAAGATCTGAGGTAACATGGATGGAGTGGGGCACTATGGGTAGAGAGAGGAGCTCGAGACTTGGATCCGAAGTCTATAGTATGCAGCTGTGTCAAATCCGAAACCCATAAGTAAAGAAGAATGAAAAGGACAACATGAGATCCCCAGATGTTATTTTCTTTGAAAATATTTCATTAAATACTGTAAAATATTGCACTCTCTTTCTCTCATAGGTGTGTAATAGGCTAATGGCCCTGGAGCCTTTACAAGCCTAGCCCATAGGATTACCCTAGCATCATGCCACCCTACCTAAGTTTCCCAGTGCCTCTGTCAAGCAGAGCCACTGGTGTGATCCCCGGGGTGAATTTTCTGTTTCAGATCCACTCATCAAGATTTCTCTTGAAGAGGGCCAGTGAGGTGCTCTGTTTGACATGTATGGGAAGTCTATTCCATAGCATGCTCTGTCTTTGGGTTATGAACCTGTCCCTCCAGCACATTCTGTTGATTGTGGTAATGAGGTTGAGGTCTCTGGAGCGTGTGGTGTGGAGGGATTTCTTTAGATGTAGCAGTTCTAACACAGCTGGGTCAGACATAGCTTTGTAAGTCAAGCAGAGATTGCCTCTAAGTAGGCAATATGAGACAGAGAATAGTTCTAGTTTTTTGAGTCTGTCCATATAGGACAAGTGTTTAATGCCTAGGATCCTCTTTGTGAGGTACTTTTGCAGCCTCTCCAGTTGTTGCAGATGTCTAGTGAGGTACATGCCAAATGGGGCATTGTACTTGATAACTGGCCTAATGAGGGAAGAGTAGAGGGAGACAATGACATCTTTCTTCCTGGATGCAAAACCCTTAGTAATGAAATGTGCCACATAGAAGGACTTTCTGATCACAGTGGCAATGTGGGGGTCAAAAGAGAGGTTGCTGTCAACCTGTGTTCCCAGAGCTCTTGTAACGCCTTTTGTGTTCACTGGACTACCATCGATGTGGTAATTCATGGGAACCAGGATTTTTCCCAAAGGGGATGACGACACATATTTTTGGCGTTGAGCTTAAGGCCATGGTTCTGACACCAATCTTTGATCTCAGTGAGGCCTTTCTGTAGGATGTCAACATCACTTGGGGAGTTAATAATAGGTCCCAACTTGCAATCCTCTGCGAACATTGTCAGCCAGAGTCCTTCATGTTGGCCTGGACTTCAGAGAAGTAGATACCAAACAGCAGAGGACCCAGGATCGAACCCTGTGGGACCCCACTGGTGATTGGTGGTCACCAGTCTGACTTGGAGTCAGCTACTTTCACACTGTGGGTTCTATCTGTGAGCCAGTTTGCAACCCACCTAGTGATACAGAGGTTGATGCCTAGCTTAGTGAGTTTTTCTATGATTCCTGAGTGGGGAATGGTATCAAAGACCTTGGCCAGATCAAGGTAGGCTGTATGAACCACCTTGCCTTCATCCACAGCTCTGGTGACTGACTCAAAGAAGTCAACCAAGTTGAGCAGATATGATCTACCCTTCACAAAAGCAAACTGTGTGGGATCCAGAGTTTGGAGATTCCCTTTATCCTTGTTTATTAAGTCCATGATGATGCATTCATAGCTTTCCATATCAGACTCGTCAGGGTAATGGGGCAATAGTTCCCAGGGTCTGTAGTCGCTCCTCCTTTGCATAAAGGGATGACTGTAGCAGTCCGCCATTCGGTAGGGACAAAGCCTGAGGTGAGGCTGTGATTGAACAGGGCACACATGTGAGGTGCCAGTTCACTCTGTCATTCATGTACAACACAGTCAGGGATATTATCAGGTCCCATAGAAGCTGTATTCTTGGCCTTGGACAGTGCTGTTTTAACCTGTGCAGCAGTAATACTGGGTGCCTGGCGATCTACTGGTATTGCGATTGGTCCTCTGGGAGGGTAAAGTTGGCAGTGAATCTGTTGGACAGTATATTGGCAATATCTGTTGGCTCAGTATAGGATGTACCACTGTGCAGTAGCTCAGAGCAAATCTGGGTATTGCCGTGGAGATTCTTTACATACCTATAGAAGGCCTTGTGGTTGTCTTTATTATCTGCTGCAATTCTATTTTTATAGCTAGCTTTAGAGGATTTGATGAGGGATCTCAAGTTTTTGTTGAGACTGATAAGGGAGTTTTTCCAGTCTTGGGACTTCACCTTATTCAGCAACAGTTTCCTCCTTCTGTTATAGAGTTTGTTTATGGCAGGGGACCACCAGATTGGCTTCCTTTTTTTGGAGGAGAGCATCTTGGTTCTACTGGGTATGGTGAGAATCATGCATTTGTGTACGTGTTCGTACAGTGCATGATGTATGATTCGAAGGTCATGCAACTATTTTCCATTTGCATGGGTGCATCAAGTTAGCCATCTCGGTTTTTAGGAGCCCAAAGTAAGCTTTGGAGAAGTTTTTCATGGTGGTTACCTTTGTGGGGTGGGGGGATGGGAGGGATGTGGATTTCCAACATGATTAGTTTGTCGTCAGATCTAACCAGAAAGGAGTTGACTACTTGTGTAGAGCAACGGTTACCCATGGTAGTAATGACCAGGTAAAGGATATTGCTACCTCTAGTGGGGGTAAGAATGAGCTGGACCAGGGCACTGGAATTAATGAATTCCAGGAAACGCTGGGCAAGTGTATTGGTACATGAGTAGTTTTCCCAGTTAATGGAGGGGTAGTTGAAGTCGCCCAGTATGAGAGTGTTAGGTTGGACCCTAATATTCTCCAGGGTGCTTACGAATGTGAAGTGTGAGTCTTGGGACATAGCTGAGGACCTATAGCAGGCTACGACCTGAATCGCTGTCTTACCCAATGTTAGCTGCACCTGAAGCATCTCTGATGCGTTATGCTGGGCTACCAGTCTGGAGGTGTGCGCATCCTTTATGAATATGGAAACACCACCGCCTTTGGAGCTTTGGTCCAAGTTCTGGGGCCAAAAGGTGTGGAATGAGTTACAGCCTGGTAGTGCAGGGTTGCTTTCTGCTGCCTTGAATCAGGTCTCTGTTACAGCACAAATGTCGATGTTCTCCATTTTAAGGAGTGCTTCGAGAGAGTCCATTTTGAGATTTAGACTTCTAGCGTTCAGCAGCATGACCCTCAGATTGCATTTGTTTGCAGCTGTTACGGTGGTAATTTTGTCTTTGGAACACTGCCTAAAAAAAGGCAACATTGGGGTGGCAAGAGCCTTGGCCAGTATCCGGAAGCCCAGGGGTGACAGATGCAGGCCATCTCTGGCATAGCATTGAGGTCTGTCAGTCATGTCAACCCAGGCAGACAGATACTGGATCCCCTTAGAATGACACCAGAAACTTAGCCAATTGTTGAAATCAATCATTTTCTGCTTGTACTGTGGTATCATTCTGGGTGATGGTAGGATGCTGCTCAGGCCAAGGGTCATACCCGCCTGGGCTACATAATCCAAGAGCTCCTCCATGTCTTTTTTCAAGTAGACCAGGCTGGTACGCCTCAGGTCATTCACACCCACATGTACAATGCCAGAGTCATATCTGTACCTGTTATTGAGGGACCTAAGTGCGTCCATTATGTGGCAGATCCTGGCACCTGACAGGCAGCTGACTGTTACTTTCTCCTTATTCAACCTAGTGAGTGGGACATCAGAGTGCCTCACTATTGAGTCACCTATGACTAGTGTGTTGGGCATGCTGTTTTGCCTTAGGGGCTTTGGGTGAGTGGCACACTGTTTAGGAGAGTTATGTGTCTCGTGATTAGTGTTGTGTTGTGGTGGTCAACTGCGTTTCTGCCTTGGAGGTCTCTGCTGTTTGGGTAGATTTTTATTGAGAGCCTCCACGAATGTGGGTGTGTGAGTTGTGTTTTTGTGTGAAGGCAGTGCTAGTGTGTGTTCTGGAGGGCTGTGTGTTCCATGTGGTGTGGTGCAAGTGTTGACCTTCTCCTCTTGACCAGCTATTCCGGTCTTAGCTGGAGAGTGCATGGCTTCCAATTTGGATATATAAGTGCATCTCTCATAAGTCTGAGTGTTGGGAGGTAAGAGGAGAGGGTTGTCAGTGTACATTGCCTCAGGATGCCCAAGTTCACCAGGTTAATAAGAGAAAGCACAGGGAACTGACCTTTGGACATGCCTGGAGGGGTGGGCATTAACAATAAGTACTGGAGCTGTTTCCCCGTAGAACGTTTACTGCTGGTAGCACTTTTTTGTGCTACAATAATTGCTACAAGAAGTCTGGTAAAGTGCTAGACTAATAAGCTAGTAAAAGTGCAGGAGAGGAGAGAACTAGTAGATCTAAGGGAAAAATTTAAGAGTAGACTTTGGCACAGCCCAGAAGCTTACAAACAGTCCTGGATACAACAATCTGTATCTGGACTAGACTAGTTACAGGAAAGGCGGGAAACAAAGCAAAAGTGGGCTTTTATACCAGAAAGTTGAAAAAGATGGAAAAACTGCCCAAATGGCCAATAAACTACAATTTCTGGGCCAGAAACCACTCCTCTTGTGGTAGATAGGCTACCTAGTGCTTAACACTCCCTTTTCTGAACATTGTGCTGCTATCTCCATCTTCTGAACATTGGGCTGCTATCAGTTGTGTAACATATGGATTAATGTCCAGATGTCATCCTTTCCACAATATTCTGTTAGCTGGGAGTATGTCAAATGCTTTACTAATGTCTACATAAATTGCTAAATAAGAAAAGCCTCAATCCAAATACTCCAACATTTTGTTGTAAAACATAAGGAGGTTAAAGCAGAATGTCCTGATATGAATCTATGTTATGTATTATCTAGTCCAATAATGTACTTATTTGACTGCAGCAGAAGCTGACATATACAATATTCAATAAAATGTGACTCTGTGCTTATTGTCACCTTTGCAACGAATGAATGAGCAACTAATGAATGATCAAACCAATCGTGACATAACCCTTCAATACGATTTATAGAAAATCATCACAATGGGGTGAAGTAGATTTACTCGTAATTTACTTAATATCCCCTCAGAAATTTTTGCCAGGGTTCATGAACCTGGATGTTTGTTCTAGTTAATGACATATTTGCATCCTCTTATTGTATTAAGGGAAAGTCTGTATCTAACACTTGGACATTAGTTATTGCTTCATAATCAATAAATGAAGGACACAGACTGGTAAAGGAGTTATTAAGTTTTCTGACATTTAGGCAAGGTGTTACAACTGCCATAAGCACAGAAACAACTAACAGAAGAATAATAATACTATGCAAGTGGTGACGAGGACAACAGATGCCTAGTATTATACACCTTAAGTTGCTATACTTGAAAGTTCATACCTACCTTTTAAAACACTTAATAGTGCTTGCTTCCCAAACTGAACAGTGCTGTACATGACAACCCTGGTGTAAATTCATGTCTACCAATCCAATCAAAACAAGCCTTAAAGGTAGTCAAAGTAATACATCCATTGGTCTGTAGTGGTAACTTATTCCACAGTGTGGGAATACATTGAGTTAGGGACAAATCTATTCAGTGAGTCTTGTTTATTTATTGGTGTAGATTTAGATCCCGACTGCAGAAGTTTGTAGAGCTACTGGTTTTACAAAGAAAGAGAAGGTCAAATAACAGAAGGTCACTCATGGCTCAAAAAGCAAGACATCGGTCACCTCGGAGTAGCCTGTAGGCTACTAAGTATAATGGGAGTTGTGCTAATCTATTGAGATAGCTGCATGATTTAAGGAATTTGATTTCCTTGGTAAGTTGAGCAATATGCTTCAATTTATAAATACACAGGAGCACTGTATTCAATGATGTGTCTGATAAGGGAAGAGTTCACATGGCAGGATGATTTTGTTGTCTCTTGAAGACACTTCTTTGCAAACTAACTGGGTCAGACAGAAAGATTTCCTGACTCTGGTATAAACATGATCATCAAAAGAGAGAAAACTGTCCACATAAGTACTCGGGTCTCTTAAAAGCTTCTCTGTTTAAAAAGGAGTACCATTTAAAACATATGAGGTGGGGAAAAGTCAAGTTCTTTTAGGGTTAGACATCAGTATAGAAACTGAGGCCTTAAGAATACATGAAACATAAAGCAATTATTCACAAATCTACGCACATACATCATGTTTTAAAGATCTACTACAATATGGAAGTGTGATAAAAGAAATATTACAAAACAGAAGAATGCAAAACCTTCACTATACTAGACAGAATTTCCATTTTCCCTAAAACATCGCTGCTGAATGTTGCTCAACTGAGCTATGAAGCACAAACAAAAATCCTTTGGGAAGAAACTGTGCTTCTAAATTCAAAAATATAATTAAAATACTTTCAAAAATGAAATAAAAACACAACTCAGTCTAACAAAGACTACAACTACCAGTAAAATCAGTTGCCACAATATCACCAATAAGAAATCAGTTGCCACAATATCACCAATAAGTGTCCGATCACCTCTATGTATGAAAAAAGATGTTTATTCCACAGAATAAAAACAATGAATAAACTGATACAGAACAAAATAAAACAGTTAAGCGCTTTCACCAACAACTAGGTGGGCTTCATCAGAACACTTAAAATTGCTGGTATGCCTTATATTTAAAAATTGGCACCAATATACCGGCTCGTATTAAACATTTCGCCTTTTAAATTCTTAAAGCTATACCAGCATATAATAGTATCGTTCATCTGAACTCATTGTTCATGTCTAAAAAAGCAGCTCAACATAATGTATAAGTGTGTACATCTGCGTGATGCTCTACCTACGAATAATATATACAAAATCCAAGTCTCCACGATTCAACAATATTTAAAATACAAATCCATTACTGTGAAAAAATATATAAAAAATGTATAATAAACAATGTATAATAATGAATAATAACAAAATAGCTTACCTTACCCAACACATACAACAATTTAACTTGATACAAATACATTATGACCCTACAATAATGAACCTAGATATTATATAAAAATAAAAAATTAAAAATTAAAAAACACATACTACAAGTGTGTATAAAAAGTATGAAAGATAGCTAAAACTCCAACATATATGCATACTTGAAAGTATATGTCCATCTAAAATTTGCAAAATGCTTAAACACCTAACACTTGCTCTAAAATATTCCTATGAAACGCATATTGTATCATAGTAGAAATTATTGCTATGTAATACTGACAGGAAAAATAATACTGTCAACCTCTCAAAAAGCCACAATGTCATATGTACTTCTGGTACACAACTTGGAAAGACGAATATGTATAAATAAATGCTTAATGTATCAATAAAAATGAATACTATTCTAAACATTCCCTTCGTATTAATTCATCTCCAATATAGGCTTGAGAGAAACACAATCGTTAAGTCCAGGTGATGTTGCCGCATCCAAATACAACTGCCACCAAGTTTCCTTGTAGCTTAATAATGTCTTGTAGTCACCCCCTCTAGGGTCCTTTCTGATGGCATTTAAATGGCAGATTTGAATTTGTGTGTGTTGTCCTTCTTTTCAATATGTCTATATAAAGTATTAGTAGGGTCCTTCCTCCTGATGTTATACATATGATCATATATCAGTCAGACAGAAATATTACCAACTCAGAATCTATGGGAAGTTTGAAAGACATGATACATTTAATGGGGAAAAAGTTGAAAAGTATTAATGGCCTTAAGGCTGACAATGCATACTTGTATAAATGCATTAATATGAAAATTGTCCAAAAATGTTTGAGATTTTTTAAAATGCCTATGGGTATAGTGATGACAGACAATGGTATTGTTGAATTCAACCAATTTTTTGATGACTGTGGTTTTATTTTATGAAAATGCTTATAAAATACAATGATGAGAAACTATGCAAATTGGTACAGGAGATAGAGAGTTTAAATACTAAAATAACTAATGATTTGTTATTTTTGGAATGGGAAAGATTGTACACTAAACAATTTAAAATAGCAGATAGATGGATCTTTAATATTTGTGAAAATAAACAAAAAAAGATTTTAAGAGATGTAGAACAGTATAAGAAGGGGGTGGCTTATAACTGGCATTATGGCAAAGGGAAATGGGATTTTGAGCATAAAACATATAATAATGAACAAGAAGTAGGGAACTTCCAGGATAGGGTATACCATAACAACAATGAATCACATGTTTGGAGGGATGAAGTTCCACAAGGACAACCACAAAGAAACAATTCTCAGCGACAGTACCACACACGAGGGAGAGACAGGCAGAAGCAGTGGTGGAACGACAAGAAGTGGTAGGAAATAGTACCAGTGGTAACACTATAGAAAGCAATAATATCATAGTAAAGGACAAGACATACACATACAACAATTTTAATATTTATAATTATTCAAGCTTATCAATACATAACACATATTTTAATTTATTAGCTAAGGGGATGAAATATAAACAAACCCCACATTTTAATGTGGCAGACTGTTTATGCGAGGTTAAAAAATTTACTAGAAAGATGAATCTTGCAGTATTGTTTTAAAGACAAGTTAAACATCCAAAAGAATACTACATCAATGATTAACACAGTGATAAGGCAAAATAGTACTTACATCCCACCCAGTCACCCTATAGTAGATTCTTATGACAGAATAGTGACCAGAGAAATATATCAATTGTATAATGAGAGTAAGAAAGCAAAATTTACAAGTAATTTGACTGAAGAAGAAAGGAAAACATTAAAAGCACTACAATTGGACACTAGTATCAGGGTGATGAAACCAGACAAAGGGGGTGGGGTTGTCATCTATGATAACATAGAATATATTAAGAGAATTTATGATATTCTATATGTTTCAGGTAACTACAAACCAATCTCTATTAATGAGATCAACATTGCCTATCAAAGAATAGATTCATATATTGAGGAATTCCATATTGATGGTAGAATAACTAGTGAAATTTATAAACATAACAAGGTCAAACATCCTAGATTAACCACTTTAGTGGGCATACCAAAAGTGCATAAGAATACACAAGACCCACCATTTCGACCAATTATTTCTGGTAGTAAATCAAAAACATTTCCCATTGGGAAACTTATTGACATGAGGCTAAAGCATATATATCATAAGATATCAAATATGGTGAAAGATTCTTGGGAGTTTTTAAGCAAATATCCGGTAGAAGCTTGGAAGGAAGTGTTGTTTGTCACAATCGATGTTATTTTTTCTCCTGTATTCCCAAACAGGCAGGACTAGAAGCTTTTTGCAATAGTATTACCAAACATTAGGATTTAAACTGGGATGAAGTATGTTTAGTCTTGGAATGTATGTCCATAGTGTTGGACAACAACTTTATATACTTTGAGGGTGAGCACTTCAGGCAGACCACAGGGGTAGTTATGGGAGCAGCTTGTGCTCCCATATTTGCCAACCTGGTCATGCTTGATTGGGAAGATACCATCTTATTTCCCAGTGCTCACTATCAGAGTATTAAACACTATTCCAAATTCCCAGACGATATTTATATTTTGTGAAATGACAGTCTGGACAAATTTGATGATTTCATCCAATTTTTAAACAATAGTAGTGACTTTCTTAAATTCACATTTTCCCACAGTTATGATGGAATTGCATATCTTGACACTTACATTTACAAACAAGAAGGTGGTTTGAAATCCAAGATATATCAGAAAAACACTTTTTCCAATGATTACCTTGAATATGGCAGTTATCATCCTGAAAAGCTTACATACAATATTTTTAAAGGGCAATGCATATGGGCTGTGCGTATGACTTCTGATTACAACAAAATGGTTGAGGAAATTAAATTTATAACGGGTATGTTCCAAGAGAGGGGGTATCCATTAGATATGATGTATGATGTGGGACAATATGCTATTCAAGAATGGGGGCGTAAATATAAACTATTATTAGGTTCTGGTACTGTCAACAACCAGGCACAAAAGGTTACAAAGATTATGAACAGCAATAATAATGAGACAGTTCGGCATCAGAGAACTTTTATTATTCAGTATAGCCCAACAGCTAGTGAAGTGACTGATATAATAAACAAATATTGGTATTTGATATCAGGAGACTCTCAGTTGTTAGATTTAATGGGCACCAAACCAGGAATACTATTCAAAATGGGACGAAACATTAAAAGTTATTTGGAGCAAAATAATGTAGGTGTGAATGCTAGAGGAAAGGGAATTAGTGCACATACCACAAAATGTGGAACATGCAACCAATGTAGGTACATTTTGGAAGAAGAACAATTAATCATTCACAATGGATTCAGGCCTAGGTCAAATTTACAAAAGGGCATTGCAATACAAAAATGATTGTTTATTTGGCTAAGTGTAATAAATGTGTAAGTTAAGTGGGTAAGATGGACAGAAGTTTTAAGAAATGGATATATGATCATATGTATAACATCAGGAGGAAGGACCCTACTAATGCTTTATATAGACATATTGAAAAGAAGGACAAGACACATGAATTCAAATTTGCCATTTTAGATACCATCAGGAAGGACCCTAGAGGGGGTGACTACAAGACATTATTAAGCTACAAGGAAACTTGGTGGCAGTTGTATTTGGATGCGGCAACACCACCTGTGCTTAACGATTATGTTTCTCTCAAGCCTATATTGGAGATGAATTAATATGAAGGGAATGTTTAGAATAGTATACATTTTTAATGATACATTAGGCGTTTATATATACATATTCATCTTTCCAAGTTATGTGTACCAGAAGTACATATTACATTGTGGCTAATTAATAGGTTGACAGTATTATTTTTCCTGTCAGTATTATATAGCAATAATTTGTACCATGATACAATATGCCTTTCATAGGAATATTTTAGAGCAAGTGTTAGGCGTTTCAGCATTTTGCAAATTTTAGATGGACATATACTTTCAAGTATGCATATATGTTGGAGTTTTATCTATCTTTCATACATTTTATACACATGTGTAGTATGTGTTTTTTAATTTTTAATTTTTTTAAATTTTATATAATATGTAGGTTCATTATTGTAGGGTCATAATGTATTTCTATCAACTTAAATTGTTGTATGTGTTGGGTAAGATGAGCTATTTTGTCATTATTCATTATTATACATTATTTTTTATACATTGTTTATATATTTTTTTCACAGTAGTGGATTTGTATTTTAAATATTGTTGGATCGTGGAGTCTTGGATTTTGTATATATTATTTGCAGGTAGAGCATCACGCAGATGTACACAGTTATACATTATGTTGAGCTGTTTTTTTAGACATGAACAATGAGTTCAGACGATCTATACTATTATATGTTGGTATAGCTTTAAGAATTTAAAAGGCTAAATGTTTAATACGAGCCGGTATATTGGCGCCAATTTTTAAATATAAGGCATACCAGCAATGTTAACAGTGTTCTGATGAAGCCCACTTAGTTGTGAGTGAAAACGCTTAACCATTTTATTTTGTTCTATATCAGTTTATTCATCATTTTTATTCTGTGGAATAAACATCTTTTTTCATACATAGAGGTGATTGGACACTTATTGGTGATATTGTGGCAACTTCTTTTCAGTTGGTCGTATTTTGTACATACAAGTAAAATCAGCTCACACATTGAAAAAGGAAGATGCAAAGAAATTCCAGAGATCTGAAAACACATGCAAGCTTCTTAATTCTTTCACTACTGTCCATTTTGGCCTATTTTAGCACATTGTATACACAGGCCTATACCTTTTGAAATAATTTGAGATTTTTAATGAACACTTCTGGACAAGATAGTTGGCTAATCTTCTACAGATGCATTTACTATCATGTGTTATGTTGTTCTAGCCATAAAGTCAAGAAAGTACTTGCAATCTGAAGTGGTAAAATGTATGTTTTTTGCAATATCCGCAATAAATGTCATGCCCCTTGCACGCATATG
This sequence comes from Protopterus annectens, assembly GCF_019279795.1. Lineage (NCBI taxonomy): Eukaryota > Metazoa > Chordata > Ceratodontiformes > Protopteridae > Protopterus > Protopterus annectens. The sequence goes on along the minus strand of NC_056742.1, from coordinate 277,421,773 downwards.
TATTCATATGATGCATAAGTATCTTATGTGTGTGTGTGTGTGTGTGTGTGTGTGTGTGTGTGTGTGTGTGTGTGTGTGTGTGTATATATATATATATATATATGTGTAAATAGATATATATAAATATGGGTGCGCGCGCACACACGCACACACACACACACACACACGTGGGCATGTATGAATTAATGATTTTTTCAATTTATATAAATATATGTATATACATATCTGATGCCCGTGCCCTGGCCCAGCAATCAAGGAGCCTCAATCCTCACCACTAACACCAGTGAGGGCCGTCCACATAGGGAAAGGATAATAAATACACACACAGTAAAGTACAATTTCCATTAAGAGCACACAGAGATCACAGTCAGTCAGGGGCTGGTTTCTCCCTTTCTCTCCAGGTCCCCAATAAGACTCCCCACTGGCACAGCTATAGGGCCCAGATCTCAGCCTAGTGGGTAAGCTAAAACCTCCAGCACTCTCTCTATCCAACCAGTGCTTCATGTCCCTGCCCAAGTAGCTGACACACACACTTTGAGATGAAAGTTATATACAACCACAGAGACACTCCTGGGGAAGGCTGGCACAGGCTCTCCAGCTGTGCCCCTTTTCTGCTCAGTCTAAACAGTAGTACCAGCTGCCACCACCCACTAATATCAGCTACTCAAAGGCCCTTAAAAGAGTGTACAATTATCACTGTGCAATATTATTATCCAAGAAAACAAACAGTAACCCAACCAGGGTAAAACTAAGAATAGAAACAAGTAATCCCAACAACCAGCTGAAAACACTCCGGCTTTATTCTTCACACTCAATATTCCAACGACTAAGCGCTTTCGCCAATAATTAGGCTTCATCAGAGTCATTGGATAATACAAATCTAGCCATTTAAGTAGAGTCATCAATCAATATATTAACCAATCCTAAAGGGACAATTTAAATATCATTAAATATGTAAGTACAAAACTTATGCTAAAATTGTGCCTAAAAAATGATGCTAACATTCCATGAATATATTAGATAACCCATTTTAAAATCACATCTTGTTCAACTACATATTGGTAACATAAAATTCATGACTGAGGTTACATAAAGTGAAATAGTGCAAATCCCATAACAAATTCTATAAAGAATTGTGTGTGCTATTGCTGAACAACATTATTAAACAACATTAGCCCTTTGTTTCAATACTGAAGTAAATGAGGTGCCCTCATTTAAACCTGGTGTGTATGTGGCATTAGGCCTAAGCTGCCATCTGAGTTCTTTGGTTTCCACCAAGAGTTTATCATCACCTCCCCTCTCACTAGGTGGAACACGGTCTATTACAAAGACAATAAATTTCTTAAAGTTAGAAAAACTTTACTGTGTCCAAACAATGCATTGTTTGTGTTTCTGGTTTTTATGGCTCTCAGATGTTCTCCAATTCTATCTTTAAGTCTACGAATTGTTTTGCCCACATAGAAGGCATGACAGCTGACACATGTTGCTACATATGCCAGCATAGTTGTGTTGCAGCTGCATTTTCCTGGGCATGAAAGGGCATATTCATATCATTGTATTACTACATATGGCCCGTCATTGATGTAGCGATGTAGTTAATATTATTATCCAAATGGTAAGTGCGACCTAACAGTCAAGACTTATTTGGGGTAACTTGATACAGTATCACTATATACATGCAATGTACTCTTAGAGCTTAAATTATCTCGACACAAAACAGCCACAGATGAAAGGTTTAAAATATTTAATAATAAATAATAAAAACACAAGACAATACCTCTTACTACACAGTGCTAGTCAAGAGTTCAGAGATCACAGAGAAATGTTTTAAAAATACCATAGAAAAGTTCTGACATCACAGAAAAACAAACTAATCTAATCTTCCTATTTCCTAGCTATATCTAAGAGAAAACACAGTTCTAAATAACTTACATATACAGCAAGACAGTGCTGGTGATGCTGGATGTTCTCAAGACAAAATGCTCTGAGCTCTCTGATTCTCTCTCTTTAAATTGATAACACAGAGCTACTTCACATGACATCAGTCTTCAAACTTCTCTGGTGTTCCCAAGCTAACAGAGACTACATTTACTTTCTTTACACCTGGTCAGCATTCACCTATCTTCACACATTTCCCTCCCCCCTGAAGAACTCAAACTAGTTTTTCAAGTGACCCTTGAGAAACCTTGCTTAAGAGTGGTAGGTCTAGCTGAGTATACCTTAACCCATTCCCTGTCTTGAGAGCCCATCTGGATTGGCATTGCTAACCCCACTGTGGTGCTGCACTGACATATCATAAGCTTGCAACCCTAGGTTCCACCTTAGCAGCTTGGCATTTTGCTGGCTGGCTCTGTTCTTCCTTTTCAGGTCAGTGAGGGGAGCAGCTATGGTACTGTAACTGGGGACAAACTTTCTATAGTACCCTGCTGTCCCCAAGAATGCCCTCACCTGCTTTTTGGTAACAGGTGCAGGCCATGCCTGAATGGCTTCTACTTTGGCAGGTGCTGGCCTGATTTTACCACTCCCCACTCTATGTCCCAGGTAGGAGACCTCTGCCATACCCACCTGACATTTGCTCGAATTAATGGTCAAACCTGCCCTCTGTAGTCTGTCCAGCATCTCCCTGACATGTCGAAGGTGCTCTTGCCAGGAATGGCTGTAGATGGCAATATCTAAGAAAGCAAGGGCAAACCATCCTGCTCCTGCTAGGATATGATCTACCAGCCTCTGGAAAGTTGCTGGGGCATTTTTCATCCCAAAGGGCATCTTTGTGAACTCATACAACCCAAAAGGAGTCACAAAGGCTGACCTCTCTTTAACACCGGGAGTCAAGGTCACCTGCCAGTAACCCTTGGTAAAATCAATGAATGTAAGATACTCAGCCCCACCCAGCTGCTCTAGGGCCTCGTCGCTTCTACGCATGGGGTAAGCATCTGACTCTGTGTGACTATTTAATTCCCTGTTGTCCACACAGAACCTGGTGCTGCCATCCTTCTTTGACACCAGCACCACTGGGGAGGCCCAGGGACTGTTGGACTTTAGTTCCCACATCTCCTGTATCTCTTCCCTCACAGTCTGTTTGACTCTCTCAAGCACCTTGTAAGGGGCCTGCCTAATAGGCCTTTGGGGTCCTGTATCCACCTGGTGATGCACCAGGTGGGTGCACCCTGGTTTCCCAGTGAACATGTCCCCAAACTCCTGTAACACTGCTCGGATTTCTCAAACTTGGGTAGGAGATAGCTGCTGGGACAATGCTACCCCTTCCACTGAGGTATAAGTCTGAGTCTCACTAAGGAGACCAGTCACCAGATGTCCCTCAGACTCCTGCTGCAATCCACTGCAAATGCTCAGCACAAGGGCCTCCCCATCATGGTAAGGTTTCATCATGTTAACATGGTACAATCTGTACCCCTGCCTCCTGCCTAGCAGTTCCATCATGTAGTTAACATCACTTACCTTTCTCACCACCTTGTAGGGTCCCTCCCAAGCTGCTTGCAGCTTGTTGTGTCTGACAGGAATGAGAACCATTACCTGCTGCCCCACAGCATACTCTCTAGCTTGAACATTCCTGTCATACTACACCTTTTTCTGCTGTTGGGCTTCTGCTGCTAGGTTCTCCTGGACCAAGCCCATGAGTTCCCCTAGCCTTCTCCTGAAGTTTAGGACATATGCAACAACAGACTTCTTGTGAAGTTCAGACTAACCTTCCCACTCATCTCAAATTAAATCTAGAGGTCCCCTTACCCTATGCCCATACAGCAACTCAAAGGGTGAAAAACTTGTGGATTCCTTTGATCCTCTCTGTAAGCAAACAACAGATGGGGCAAGTATTTGTTCCACTCCCTCCTGAACTGGTCTGCAAATGCCCGTAGCATGGACTTGATTGTAGACTTTAACCTCTCAACAAGACCATTAGTCTGGAAATGGTAGGGGGTGGTCTTCAGGTGCTTCAACTCACAGGACTTCCACAGACAAGCCAGCAGGTCTGGCATGAAACTGGCACCTCTGTCAGTCAGTTTTTATTTTGGGAAACCTATTCTGCTGAAAATCTCTAACAAAGCATTTGACACCTTTTCTGCCTCAATGGAGGACAAAGCCATTACCTCAGGGTATCGTGTAGCATAATCCACTACCACTAGGATATACCTTTTCCCTGTGGAAATTGGGGTACTCAGAGGCCCCACAATATCCACAGCTACCCTTAGAAATGGCTCCTCAATCACAGGCAAAGACATCAAAGGAGCTCCACCTTGTCTCCTGCCTTGCGTAGCTTTTGGTAATGCTCACAGGTCCTGCAGTACCCTGTTACATCTCTGGAAATTCCAGGCCAATAGAAGTTCTTCATAATACATCTCTTTGTACATTTTATGCCCATATGACCTGCAAAGGGAATATCATTGGCTATGCCTAGAAGCACCAGATGGTAGGCTCTAGGCAGTACCAACTGCTGTACCCTCTCACCTTCTAGCCCTCCCTCAGGGGTCCACTCTCTATTCAGTAACCCTTTGTCCCAGTATATAGCTTCTCCCTTGCCTTGAGAATCAGGTGCCTCATTAGCTACCTACCTCAGGACTTGCAATGTAGGGTCTGAGAGCTAAGCCTGTCTCAACTCTCTCTTTGCAAACCTTTCCCAGCTCCCCTTCCATAGGAAGTCTGGCATCCTCTGTCAGTGGTGCCTCACTGTCAGCCTGGGCACTACTACTCACCTCTACCTTTGCAATCACTCTGTCCAAGGGGACATCAGTACCCACAAGCAGCTGTGGCTCACCTCCAGTCTCACTGCTACAGAGTAGCTCCCTCCCTGAAATAACCACCTCACCAGTCCTGGCTGCAAGTATGGGGTATGTCTGGGTCTCCCCCAGGCTACCAGACCCATATGCTTGTCTCTAAGCCTGACTGTGTGTAACTGCATAAACACATGGTACTGCCTCATCCAAATCCTTCCCTATCAGGACATCTGCAGGATGGTACAGTTCAGTACCACTGTTGTCTCAAGACAACCGACTATTGGCATTTTGTCTTTCCCACTTACTGGCTCTCTCAACCTTTGTTCCCCACATTGCCTCCATGGACATCTGTATGCCACATGGCCCCAATGGTTGCATTCAAAACATTTAGCCCTAGGTCCTGGATGTGTACCTAGCCTAGTGGCTTCCCCTGCTACTGGCAGATTCTGTTGGGGCAGTCTGTGCTGCCCACCATGGGTTCCTTTAGACCTATGAGCAGTACTGGGGGTCCCTTTCCTGTGCAGGGATGCCTTGCGTGCTAGTTATAAGTCTCCCTTCTTCCCCAACTCATCTGAAGTAGCACATTGTCTATCAACTAACCAGATCATCATGTCCTCAGGCAAAGTTCTATGGGCTTGTTCCCTTACCAAATGGTCTGTCAGCCCTTCCCAAAGTGGTGACCTGACATCCACTCACCCACCTATGAAAATAAGTGCTCGGTTCAGCAACATATTCACACACACTTTCATCTGCCTTGCGTCTTTGCTCACAAAAGTTTTTTCCTGTATGTTTCAGGTATTAGCTTAAAACATTCTAACAAATGATTTTTAACAGTAGTATAATCAAAATATTCACAATCAGCAAGTTTAGACAACACATGTACAGCTTTACCATGGAGTAAGGGGGTCAGAAACTGTACCCAGAGCCTTTGGTCAACATCATACTGTTTGCATACCCTCTCAAACATATGAATGAAACCATCAAAATTATCCCCATCTTTAAACTGCAGAGAAATTTACTGACCTTTTGTGCTTCTGGGGTCCAGTTACTCCCTTCCCCATTACTTCCATGACTCTGGTGAAGATTCAGCATCTCCTTCTCATGCTGCCTCTGCCTCTCCCTTTCCTCAGCTTTCAAGCGTAGCAGTTTCTCATTCTCCTCAGCCTGCAGATGTCTCAATCTCTCAGTTATTTCTATTTCCAAATGCCTGGCCTCCAACTCAGGTCTCTTTAGCTCCAGAGGGATTTTTAAGTCCTCTGTAGAAAGGTTGAGCTGTCCATTCTCTGAGGGTGGTACATTTCCACTGATAGTCTGATCATCCTCCCGGTTGCTGTTTTCTGATGCAGCTGTGACCAAAGCTTCAATCATGTCTGCCTTAGTCAGGTTTCCATTCACCAGTCTCCTAGCTTGACACATCTCAGCCAGCTGGCTCCTTGTCAGCTTTCCTTACTCCTCTGCTGACATGCTGCCTGCTCTCCCTGACTAACTAAGCTAACAAAATAAATAAAATAATTGTGATCTGAACTCCGAGTATTCACTGAATGGCTGATTTAGAGTAAAAAAGCACCTTCAGTGATCACTGTACACAAGCTACAGGAATTCACACTACCCACACCACTACAAACCAATTAGTATTTGCCAACCAATTAATATGTGGTATGGATATCCCACCACTACCAAACAATTAACATGTGATGCCAGTGCCCTGGCCCAACAATCAAGTAGCCTCAATCCTCACCACTAACACCAGTGAGGGGAGTCCATATAGAGAAAGGATAATAAACACACACACAGTAATGTGCAATTTCCATTATGAGCACACAGGGATCACAGTCATTCTGGGGCTGGTTTCTCCCCTTCTCTCCATGTTCCCAATAAGACTCCCCACTGGCACAGCTATAGGGTCCAGATCTCAGCCTAGTGGGCAAGCTAAAACCTCCAGCACTCTCTCTGTACAACCAGTGCTTCATGTCCCTGCCCAAGTAGCTGACACACACACTTTGAGATGAGAGTTATATACAACCACACAGACACTCCTGGGGAAGGCTGGCACAGGTTCTCCAGCTGTGCCTCTTTTCTGCCTGATATAAAAGGTAGTACCAGCTGCCACCACCCACTAATATCAGCTACTCAAAGGCCCTTAAAAGGGGGTCCAGTTATTACTGTGCAATATTATTATCCAAATGGTAAGTGCAACCTAACAGGCAAGACTTATTTGGAGTGACTTGATACAGTATCACTATACACATGCAATGTACTCTTAGAGCTTAAATTATCTCTACACAAAACAGCCAGAGTTGAAAGGTTTAAAAATATTTAACAATAAAAACACAAGAAGATACTTCTTACTGCACAGTGCTAGTCAAGAGTTCAGAGATCACAGAGAAATGTTTAAAACAATACCATAGAAAAGTTCTGACATCACAGAAAAACAAACTAGTTTAATCTTCCTATTTCCTAGCTATAGCTAAGAGAAAACACTGTTCTAAATAATTTGCATATAGAGCAAGACAGTGCTGGTGATGTTGGATGTTCTCAAGACAAAATGCTCTGAGCTCTCTGATTCTCTCTCTTTAAATTGATAACACAGAGCTGCTTCACATGACATCATTCTTCACACTTCGCTGGTGTTCCCAGGCTAACAGAAGCTAAATTTACATTCTTTATATCTGGTCAGAAACAAGAGCAATAAAGGACATTTATACATGCAAATTCTAGCCATTAATTCTGATCTTAAATCAATAGGCAGGATGCCTCTCTATAGACATATCTGCTCCGAATTTTGACATCAAAGACAGTCATAAAATGTTTGACTTAGCTTTATTACAGCAGAGTGCACTGATACATTTTTGCAGTTCAATATCTAATGCAATCTTTTCACATTTAAGAGAACAAGTCTGTGGCTTACATTAATATTTACAAATGACAGAATTATCTACAAAATTCTATCTGGCTAGGCTGGCAGCCTTCACCTATCTTCACAACACATATAAACACATACACACAAACTACCAAGTACTCTTTAGGGATCAAGTTTTGTGTTAACTAATGATGCCATGAGACATGAACCAAATATCCTAATCCTACAGTATGGAATACTTCGTGTGTCAATCAACAGGCAATAATAAGTTAGAGGCATAGAAAAAACAAGGCTAATGGGGCAGCCATCCCTGATGACAGTTTCTAGGGGGCATAAATGGGTAAACATCAAAGTAAACAATTATAATGTTGTACTGAAAAATAACTAAATATAACTAATGAATGGCAGCTTATAAGTCCTCTTCCACTTTGAAGCATTGAGCCTTGCTATTCCCTGCCACCTTTAATCCAAATACAAACTTATGTGCGCTCAACCTTATGTTTCATAAGAGGTGAGCCTCAGGTACCACCCCAAAGCATTGGAAAGCTTTCTGACAAGGGCAGTGGGTAGGGTGGTATAAGGCAGTTAGATGCTCTTTATACTTGGCACCAGAAGCTGCAAAAATCTGATCCAGCCTCATGAAAAAAAGAAAGGATCATTCATGAGTTACAAAAATAATTTACTCACTCTGTGTACATTTTGTTTTTTGTTTTTTTGCCCAATTAATGTTAATTTATTATATTGTTTCATTTCTTTGGGATGGGAGCCTGGGACTGGGAAAGAGTCAAGATTTAAAGAGAAGCTTGCTTAGCTTGGACTTGGTGGAGAACCCTAACTGGACCAGACTGACTGCATGACTTCTTTCAGGATAGATAACTATGCAAGCTATTCAGAGAGTTGCATACTTCTCAACCTCTTATTGAAAGCTCAGGGACAAAGTTAATAAATAATGAGTGAAAAAGTCTCAAAACCGGAACATATTTTAAAATTTGCAGTAGATGTTTAGAAGGTTGTCGTAATTACAGGTTTTGCAATGGCATGGACTTTCTGAAAGATATGAGACTGCAGAAAGTATACATTTAAAATAACTGGGAATAGTGAGAGAGAAACACATAGTTAGAGTACAGGTATTTGCCACTTGCCATATCAGTGTCATGCATTCTACATAAATATAAGAAAACTAGGGAAATGGTAAAATGCAAATGCATATATCTCATTTTTGAATTAAGCAGATATCCATTCTGAATAACTGAGCTATTAGGAAATTTTTTAAAAGGCTCGAGTACTGGGTAGTCTGAGGACCACTATTCTGTATAATATAGGGTGGGGGTTCACCTTTGGTCTTTGCACCCAAAATAATACTGCTAGCAGGTTTAAGTACACTTGTGCAGTTTCAAGTTTTGAGGCTCGCTGTGTTTGTTGGTAACAAAAGCATTAAACTGACACATTATTAGGCTGAAATAAATAACTGCATAAGATACAAACACTCAATTCCCTACTTTAGAAATACACAATAATTTTACTTCTCACCTTAAAAAATTATTTCAGAAGTAAAAGAATAAAACTTAAATGGCATACCTAGTTCATTTTAAAAATATGCAAACACATAGTCAAACAAATGCCTTATATTATCTTTCCGAGTGCTGCACAGTGATTATAAACTGGGAAATAAATCTACAGTCCAAAAATCTGAACCGGTTTTGCAATTATTCTGCAAGAAACTACACACTGAAATATAAAACATGCAAGATGAGAAACTGTAAGAAAACTAAAAAGTTCTTAATATGAAAAGTATTCAGAAATTAAAGTAAAAACTACAAAAATGGTCTAAAATAACATGCATTAAATATATTTTTGCATGATATTTGTAAGTTAGAATTTGTATAAAAAAGTCTGCAGTTCTAAACTGCTTCTGAAATCAACTATCCACAAGACAGCAGCATATAAACTATACTTCAATAGATTTAAGTAGCTACAGATCAATGCACTTAACCAAAAAGACTAACTTGTATACATACCAAAATTACTTTTAACAAGCAATGAATTAAAAAATCAAACTTGGCATAAAAAATTAAATAAAATAAAAAAATACCACAAATTATCATGAAGAACGTGGTAGCTAGCTTACAGTTCCTTCTCTTCAAGTCTCTTACAATGACTTCTGTCAAAGGTAAATAAGCAAAAAAGGTAAGGAATCAGAGATCATTACAAGTGTGCGGGGTGCTACCAGCTCAGCCAGTCTAGTATATGGATCTGTGCTCCATACAAAGCCATAGCAAGGATGAAGTGGAGGGGGCACCTGCTCCAGGCTCAGTTTGTTTGAAGGTGTAACTAACATTTCATAGAATTAGTTTTGTTCACGAGCTGGTCAAAAAGCAGTATCAAACGTTATTTAAAAGGCTAAAGCTGATAGTGCAGCTATTTTAATGATCTGACTGCAATCATATGCAGCTCTTCACTAGAGTTCTACAGCTTCTAAAACCTATTCATGTTGTCCTTCATGTCTGGAGGAAAATGCTTTTTTTGCTGTCCTCTCAACTCTGGTTGGAGGGTGGTGCTAACTGGATGAATGCCATGGAACCAATTGACCTAGCTATAGCTCTGGCTCCAGGTATCTCTAACATCTGTACTTCTGCTGAAGATCACAATATGAACCCTCTGATGTGTCCATCTGTTGGTCTCTCTCCATTCCAGCTAGGTTCTAAGCAGTGATGAATGCCTTAAACTTCTGTCTTCAGTGCCAGTGAGTCATAGTGTTAAAAGTATGTAATTCACACAAGCCACTGTAGTTGTGATTTGTCCCATAAAAAGGGGCATCCCTTATTACTGTCTAGACTTAGTAGCCACAAATGCACAGCAAATGTTTTTCAACAAACAAAGGAACTTTCCAGTGACTCATGTTGAAAGAGAATATAAATCAGATACAGATTACAAAGAACAAGAGTGCCAAATAATTCCATTCCCTTAACCATCATCCAGAGATATTACATAAGGCTCAAAGGGTGGGTGAGAGTGAGTGTTTGTGTGCGCATGGTAGCATGAAATTTCTGGAAGAACAATGAGAGAAGACACAAGATGGATATATCCAAATGATCTATCCACTGCATGGACTCCTTCAAAAATAAGGTTAACAGGGTGCATCCATTAAGCCCCGCCACCTTATCCACCAGGCCCCTTATTTCAGTGATGGTTTGCGATCAACAGCCTTATTTTAGGCAATTTTGCTTATCAGGTCTGATATAACTCATTAAGCAGAAGTGCTCATTTAGCATGCCTATCTATTCCACACCATTTTCTGCACATAGCCACCAATCCATTTTATTAAGTTGCTCATTTCTTAATTTTTCTGTGTTGTTTCTTCATGTACCTATAATGATGTTTACCTCCGTTCTCGGCTGAATCAGCTATTGTTTCCTCTGTCTGGGCCTTTTTTCTCTCACAGCCTTTCCTTTATTCTTCTGCTCTTACTGGTGTCTTGTTTTGCAACTGGCTTTTTGTACTACCTATTATTTAAATGCTATTAGCTCTTCAAATAATCTCAGATGCTGCCTAATTTGAGAATGAAGGTTATTTTTAACATTCTAATTTGCACATTTGTAACAGGAAAAGGTTTACTACTTCTGTGATGAAGTTTGATAATTTTAAGTTTTAATTTTCCCATGTTCTATCATAGCTACTTCATGTCGTTTTGCTAGCTCTTTCAGAGGCTATGCTCCATTTTACCAGTATCTGCAGGCCAGAGCACTCACTTTGAACTGACTGACTCTACACTTAGCCTGACTACAAGGTGCACCATTTTGTGACTGCTTGCTTCCAAATATCTGTTCAGTCACATATTTGACATCCCCTTTCTTTACATTTAAGTGCAGCAAATATGATGCTAATCTTTTGTTAGATGATTCTTGTACTGGCTGCCTGAAGCATTCCCCGTGTATGAATTCAGAAATAAGCCCACTCTTATATGCTTTTTCCAGTGATTACCTTGAATATGGCAGTTATCATCCTGAAAAGCTTAAATACAATATTATTAAAGGGCAATGCATACGGGCTGTGCGTATGACTTCTGATTACAACAAAATGGTTGAGGAAATTAAATTTATAACGGGTATGTTCCAAGAGAGGGGGTATCCATTAGATATGATTCAGACTATTTCACTAAGATCTGGCCTTTCTACACACTTTAGGTCTTTATCAGCAATACCACCATCCTTCTCTGTCATTCAGTGTATAACTTTACAAGTTAATTTATTTATTTACTTACTGTGTATGTATATTTTGTATACATACACACATACATACACACACACATTTTATGTGCGTGTCTATATATGCATATATACATACACACACACACACACATATATATATATATATATATATATATATATACATATTTTATATATATATATATATATATATATATATATATATATATATATATATATATATAAAATATATATATAGATATATATAATTTACTTTTCAGGATTTCTATGCATATCAGTTGGTTTTTTACCTTTCCTTCTACATTACCTTTATTAGATCATCTTTAATTTCTTGCAGTTCTACCACTTATTTTTACAGTAAACTAGTTTCTCCAAATATCACTCTATGTATAGAAATTATAGTTGTGTAAGAACTTACCATAATGGTAGATGTCTTTCTCTTCACAGTTGACGACAAATTAGGCAGCATCTGAGATTATTTGAAGGGCGAATTGCATTTAAATAATAGGTAGTACAAAAAGCAAGTTGCAAAACAAGACACCAGTAAGAGCAGAAGAATGAAGGAAAGGCTGTGAGAATAAAAAGGCCCAGACTGAGGAAACAATAGGCATCCCCTGCCAAGGGCAGCCTAACATCCGGCAAGTATACCAAAATCTTTAGGTTGCTTCAGGCACGTACAGTGTAGGACATAAAGGTAACGGCAGGATGTAGCATCCTCAGAACTAAGATCCCTAAGTAAGAATGACAGTCTAAGGAGTAGAAAGGTAACAAGTACATCCAAAAAAGAAAAGAACTGTGGGAAGAGGGAGGAACTGAATACTGCAACAGTGAAGAGAAGGGCATCTGCCATTATGGTAAGTTTTTACACAGCTGTACTATGTCCATCCATTTCACTGTTGCTGTATTCCTTACAATAGGGAGAGTGCAAAAGCTCAGGATAAAGAAAGGGAGGAGGAAGGACCAGCAGAGTTCTCTAGGAACCCATGATAAATGGCCCTAACAAGGACAGCTCCAGCTCTGGATATCAAATCCAACTTATAGTAGTTGGTAAAAGTATGCACAGAAGTCCAGGTAGCTGCCTCAAGAATAGTGTCAGTATTCAAGCCTTTGAAAAAACACCAAAAGAAGCCACAGCCCTAATAGAATGAACCCTAAATGAAGAAGAAAGGCTCTTACCATGAAAGGAACAACAAAAAAAAATACGGCTTTAGAAAGCCAAGAAGAAATAGTTTGCTTGGAAACAGCCAATCCTAAGGATCTAGAATGAAATGAAACAAAGAGCTGATCAGATTTACAAAAAGTCTTAGTTTTATCCAAATAAAATCTGAGTTCTCTATGTACATCCAAAGTGTGAAGCACCTTCACACTAGCAGATTGTGGAGAAAGGAAAAAAGTGGAAAAATGAATAGACATAATTTCTATCTCCCATTTCAGGCATCTGTGGTACACATATAAGCAAAGCTGTCAGATTCGCTTACAAATTAACCCTCACTTCCATATTGTTAGACCAATAAAAAAGTACTGTTGCATCCAGTTTCAGAGCTGCGTTACAGTTTACAACATACAATCCCAAAAAATTGTCTAGCACTATAAAATAAGTTACTGGGTTTTGTTGGAAAACAAATGTCAGCGGGAAAACTAAATATCTCCTGACACTTGGGAATAAAGTCTACTTTATAATTTATTATGCTGATTACTTTTTTTGATGCTCAACATGGGGATCATTAGATGAGTAACAAAGTCTTGCTTTTACATATATTTGGCAAAGGGTCTTAAGAACAGGCAGCCCTAAATCCCTTCTGGGGATAATTTCTACCTGTCCACATAAGCCTCTTTCTTTCCAAATGGCATGACAGAAAACTGGAAAGACTTTACATGAATATGTCATACTTCTGCTTTTATTCATAACATGAAGTTTGCTATTATGCAGTCTGAAAAACTAAATACAAACAATGACATATATGTCAGGATGATAATTTTGGACAGAAGTGCTCAGCACCCCTTCACCTCAATGGCATTTTTGGTCACAACAGCCACTTCCTTGGCTGAAAACCTGTTGACTACAGTGTTGGCCTAGCTTTTCTCAAGCAAATGCTCCACTCTCCTTTAAGAAGAATTAACAAATAACCTCCACAAAAAAATAAGTTGCACAGACACACATACATTATATTCTGATAATCAGCCACAAGGAACGAGTAGATTGAGATGCCACTCCTAGGAAATGAAAACTAAACACTCTGCAGACCCTATGGCTAATCATTTACCTATCCATAACTAAGGAATTATGAACTCTGGAGACCTTGGAGGTCTGTGGGTAGCAATCAGCATTTGTTTGAGCATATATTTGCACAAAAGAATACATGAAAAAACAAGTGTTAAAATCTCCTGCCTATTGCTTACAGTACAGTTGTGTAAAACCTTACCAGAACAGTAGAAGTCCATCTCTTCACTCTTCTCTTGCAGTATTGTTTAACCTAAAGGCCATTATCCAGCCAGTATACCAAAAACTTCAACTATTAAAGGTAACGCATGTCATATGTTTGCTCACCCTGCCAGCACAGGGCATAAAGGTGAATACAGATGCAAATCTTCAGATCTGAAAAAGAACCAGGAGGAAAAGAATACCCTCAGGAGCAAAAAGAAACATGTGCATCCATAAGTAAAAATAAAGGAAGATGGGAGAAGAGCCCCCAGCCAGGAGGGAACAAAAGTCAGGACAGAGGGGGAAGGAGGGAGCCAGCGAATACTGCAATAGTGAAGAGAAGAATATCGACTGCTATGTTAAGATTTTACACATCTGTATTATACCCTTCAATATAATGGTTGCAGTGTTCTTCACTTAAAGGAAAGTACAAGAGTGGAAGAGGAAGCCTGGGAGGAGGAAGGGACAGAGAAACCCTCCAGAAACCCATGCAGAATAGCTCTGGCAAAGCCTGCTCTGATCCTGAAAATAATGGGTCTATATTACATAACTGAAAGCTCATTAGAGCGAATACGACTACACCGACACATAAATAGCGACACACAAAAACATCAAAACATCTAAACACAGAAAACTGCCACATCAAATTCTCATGGTTGGCCAACTCTCAAACTATACCAGCTAAAGTTTCTGCATTCATTACACACACAATACCCATTAACAAAACTACCTACATAAATAAAAAACATATCTACCATACTTTACCTACTTAAAATACTACCAAAATGATACTTCCATAACAACGCACTTCATCCATTTAAGTCTTGTGGGAATTATATATATACCAACTCTGAGTTCGCACTACAGTGAGGAAAGGACAAACTTAATGCTACACACATCACCAGGATCATGGTATTGGCCAACCATGACTGTTTGATCTTTTGCATCTCGAGATATAAGTCTTTCGCTATTATGCAATTTCGTTCTTTATGTGCTGTGCAACATGTATTCGCCCTAATGAGCTTTCGGTTATATAATATACAGACCTGGAAATAATACCCAACTTGCAATGATTAGTGAAAGTATGAACACAGGATGAATTAGTAGCCTTAAGGATAGGATTGGTATCCAGACCTTTGAAAAAGGCAAAAGAAGAGGGCTCTACCCTAATAAAATGTGGCTTTATACACAAGGAAAATAACAGAAGGAAATGGCCTTAGAAATCCAGAAGGAGAAGGTTTGCTAAGAAACATCCAAACCTGAAGTTCTGGGATGAAAAGACATAAAAAGCTGCTCAGATTTGTGAATAACCTAAATTTTATCTAAATAATATCTAAGCTGTCTATGCAAATCCAAGGTGTGAAGAAACTTTTCAATGGCAGACTGTGGAGAAGGAAAAAAGATGAATAGGATAATTAAGGGACAATTCACTGACCACCTTAGTCATAAAAGAAGGATTAGTTTGAAGAGAACAATGTCTGTATGAAAAACTAAAAAAAGAGGAAGAGGCATAAGATCCTGAAGTTCAGACACTGTCTTGACTACAGTAAGAGCCAAAAGAAGAACAGTCTTCCAAGTACAATGTTGTAAGGAAGCTGATGAAGCAGGCTCAAAGGGAGCCTAAGTCAATTTTTTAAGTACAAAATTGAGGTCCCCAGAAGGCGGAATAGGTTTCCTGGGAAGCTTGATATGAAAGATGCCTTTAAAGGAATTGCTTGACCCTGGAATCTAGAGGCAAGAGGAGGATTCAAGGGCAGACAATCAGAAAATTCTGACAGGTGAGCTTTAACTGAAGAATATGCCAACCCAGCATGCAGCAGATCACACAAATAAGAGAGAACCAGAAGAACATCCAGAGACAGGGGATCCTGATGGTGAGAGAGGCACCAGACAGAAAATCTCTTCTATTTGGACATATAGGATGTTCTGATAATGGGTTTCCTGGTCTCCTGCAGATCTCAAAGCATGGCCTGACAAAAGAGGTGCCTAAAAGAAATCAAAACTCTATCACCCAGAATGTTAGTTAAAGAGTGGACAGTTGAGGACAGACAAGGGATCCGTTGTCTTGTGTGAGAAGATCCACCCGCTGAGATAACTTGTGGTCACTGCCCCTGGCCAAGTGAGAGAAGGAAGAACCAATGCTTTCTGGGCCAAAAGGGAATCACCAGCAAGATTTTGGGAGAGTCCTGTCTGATCTTGTGTAGAACTCGTGGTAACAAAGGAAGGGGTAGGAAAGCATATAGAAACATCCCCTTCAAAGGAAAAGACAGGATGTCCATTTTCCAAGTCAGAGGACTTGGGACTCTGGAACAGACTAGAGAAAGTCATCTGTTAACAGGGGAGGTGAAGAGATCTATCTGGAGAATACTCCACCAATGGATAATATCCAGGAACACATCTCTGG
This sequence comes from Protopterus annectens, assembly GCF_019279795.1. Lineage (NCBI taxonomy): Eukaryota > Metazoa > Chordata > Ceratodontiformes > Protopteridae > Protopterus > Protopterus annectens. The sequence goes on along the minus strand of NC_056742.1, from coordinate 277,405,134 downwards.
GAACTGCAACCTGGAAAGGAAGCCCTGGACTGAAGGACAGTTGATGAAGCCACCACTGAAGATCGAGCTTGAGAAAAGGAACAGGGAACTCCAGGGGGTGGCAAAAGCTGAAGCCACATCGATGTGGGTATCACTGAAATTTCCTCACTGACCCTGGTGACAGGCAGCATGGGAATGGTGTTAGCCATAAATCCAGGGACCATGCAAAATTCCCTGGCAATGACAGAGGAAGAAGAGACTGGAAAAAGGTTGTCAGAGGCAGAGCCTTAGGGGCTGAAAAAGTAATGAAGAGACATCGAAATTTAAAAATTTCCTGAAAAGAGGATGAATGGAGATGTGAAGGTATGGATCTTGAGATCCAGAGATGCCACAAAGGCCAGAGGGAAGCAGAACAGGAAACAATGTCTGAAGGGACAACATCTACAGTGAAGGGATTGTGAGAAAAGTGTTGGGCAAGGAAAGATTCACCATTGGTCTCCATGTACTTTCCTTCTGGGGAACCAAAAACATCCTGGATTAAACCCCCTCCCCACATGGGCGGAAGGAACTGGCTGAATGGTGCCCTGATCCAAAGGAGAATGTTGAACCTCTGGGAAATAAAGAAGCTGTTCTGAAGGAGGTTGAGAAATAGCTGAAAAGGGAAGAAAGGACTTCCAAACCTTAAAATATCCCTGACAGGTAAGTGACAGAACCCAAAAATCTAATGTGATCCAGTGCCAATTTTCAACAGACATGGATAAGCAAAGAAACACGGGGACCTGGTCGAGGGGAAGGGAATGCCAAATGTCAAAAAGAACCAAGCGTATCCTGAAAATGTTTCTGAGAGAAAGCATGCGAGTAGACTTAGCTCATGGAACATATCTAGAACCCTTCTTAACCTGAGGAGGGGGCAAATCTATCTATGAACAAAAGCAGATTTGGAAGGATAGTTCCTTTGAAACTTGGGAACAGGGGAATCAAAAATATTCTCAAGTTCCTTGAAAAATTACCACTATCAAGAAGAGACTTAAATAAGTCAGCAGCAGCAGTCCCACAAGACTTTTGTTATCCAGAGAAGCATTCAAAAGCTTGGCCTTGATATTATCAGGCAAAGCCTGAAGATATAGCCAGGAATAATGCCTCATCACTGAACCAAAGGCAGTGGCCTTGGAAGGGACAACAGCTGCATCACATCTACATTTTATTGAGTGATGGGAAACTTGAGAAATGGACCCTAACAAAGAAATGGCAGAAGCTTTCCCTTCAGAATCAGGAGGGTCAGAAACCATCTTAGAAACTTGGGAAAGGGGAGCCAAAACATACTATATGAGTATACAAACTATATGAGTCTGGTAGTTAATGTCCCTAAAGGACAAGGTGGCAACAGTATAAACTTTCTTGCTCAACTTTTCTAAAGCTCAGCTATTCTTATCAGACTGAAGAAGTATAGTAGATGGCAACAACTTAGATGGTTTGTGAGAAGAAATTGATAACACTGAAGGATCAGCAGAGAAATTTCCAGTCCTCAGGCACCCAGTAGAACCTATCAGGTTTCTTTGGCGCATACATGGAGGGTGGGTAACCCAGACTGCAGCAGTGAATACACTTGAACATCTACATTTATGGTAAGTGTACACAAATGTACTATGTTCTTAGTGTTTCACTGTTGCAGTCCTTACATTTGGGTAGAATCCCAAAGCTGTGGATGGGAGGCTGGAACTAAATAGCATTAGGAGCAGCTATAAGGCCCTGCAGAACTGCAGTGGCAAAGCCTGCCCTGGACTTAGAGAAGAGAGGCAAATGATAATGTTTTGTAAAAGTAGGAACAGAGCTACAAGTAGCAGCTTCTAGAATGTCTTTGGTTGGCACCCCTCTGAGAAAAGCTGCTGAGGTAGATGCAGCCCTGGTGGAATGTGACCTGATTCCCTTGGGCACCAGTTTACCATGATGCAAATAGCAGAAACAAATGCAGTGGCTTATCCACTTTGAAATAGCATTCCCCTCTGATCCTGCAGCAAATGCCACCAGTAGCTGCTCAGACTTTCTTAGAGATCTGGTCCTGTTTAAGTAGAATCTTAGTTGTCTGTGTAAGTCCAAGGAATGCAGAATCCACTCCCCCTTGTTCTGTGGATTTGGGTAAAAAGTTGACAGGTGAATAGTTTGGTTAAGAGCCACAGTGGATACCACCTTACGCATAAAGGAAGGATTGGTCCTGAGGGACACCCTGCCCAGGTAAAATGTAATAAAAGGCTCCACAGCCATGAGGGCCTGTAGTTCTGAAACCCTTCTTGCTGAAGTTATTGCCAGAAGGAAAGCTGTTTTCCAAGATAAAAACTTTATATCCGCAGTAGCTGCTGGTTCAAATGGAGGCAGGGTGAGCTTTTCCAACACAAAATTGAGGTCCCATGCAGGAGTTGGTGATCTTCTGGGAGGCCTTAAATTTTTGTCCCCTCTAAGATACTGTTTTAGCAGAGGATGAGAAGAGATGGGAGGCTCTGTGTTGTAATGAGCCGAGATGGCAGAGGCATGGATTTTTATTGATGAAAAAGATAGGGCCTTGTCAAGCATCTCAGTCAAGTATTGTAAAATCTGTGGAACATTTGGCTTTACTATGTCAGTCTCTTGTTCTTGGTTCCAAGCACAGAATCTCTTCCATTTATCAGCATAAGATTTTCTAGTACTAGGCCTTCTGGCTTCCAAAATGACATTCATCACAGATTTACTGAGAGGTGTTGTTTGAATAATTACATGACCAGCCATGCTGCCAGGTTCAGAGTTTGGAGCTGATTGTGCAGAATTTGATTGCTCTGCTGAGACAGTAGATGAGGTATCTGAGGCAAGTACCAAGGAGGGAGTTGAGACATATTCCTTAGAATTGGGTACCAGTGCTGGCGAGGCCAGTCTGTGGCAATTAGGATCATTTTTGGTTTTTCCTGTCTGGCCTTCAGTAAGACCTTGGGAAGAAGAGGCAGAGGAGGAAAGGTGTAGACGGATAGGTTTTTCCAACTGAAGGATAGGGCATCCACTTTCCATGCTTGTCTGTGATAAGTCCTTGTGCAGAATTTGCCCAGTTGATAATTCTGGGGAGAGGCAAATAGATCTATGTCCGAACTCCCCCATTTCTCTGTTATCATGCTGAAGACTTGTGGATCCAGTTTCCACTCATGAGGGTCCATACGATTTCTGCTTAGGTCGTCTGCCAGAGTATTTTGTTTTCCTGGCAGGAATTGAGCTTAAAGATGTACTTGGTAAGTCAAGGCTGTGTCCCACAATGCCATGGCTAGTCGGCAAAGGGGGTAGGAATGTGTACCCCCCTGCTTGTTTATGTACCACATAACCGTGGTGTTGTCCATCTTTATCAGAAGTTGTCCTGGATGAAGTAAGTCCTTGAAGGCTGTCAGAGCATTCTGAACAGCTAACATCTCTTTCTGGTTGATACGCAGATGCATTTGTTTTGGGCTCCATATGCCCTGAATGCATCTCCCAGCCAGGTGGGCCCCCCAAGCATAGTCTGATGCGTCTGTAGTTAGGGTTTGGATGGCAGGGGATAGAGTGAAAGACTGTCCCATGTTCTGGTGACATGTCTCTGCCCACCAAAGAAACTCCTGTTGTAGGCAGGGATATGAGAGGAATCATTGTTTCCAGACTGTGACAATGTTGACTCCATAAACTTTTTAGATATCACTGTAGTTTCCTCATATGCAGTCTTGCATATAGAATTAGTAGAATGCAGGATGCCATGAACCCCAAAGCCTGCAGAATTTGTCTTGCAGATAACTGGGTTTTTGTTGCCATCTGTTTGAAGTAAATAGTCAGTTGCCTTCATTTGTCTGGCGTAAGGTAAGCCATCTGGGCAGTTGTATTCAAGCTTGCACCCAGGAATGTAATCTTTTGAGAGGGTACCAGTTGTGATCTCTTTTCATTTATTGTGTACCCTAGGCATGTTAGAAGCCTTTTTACAAACGCCAGATGGTGAAGAAGAATGTCCTTGTTTTCTGCTTGAATGAGACAGTCGTCCAAGTAAGGATAGATTTGTATGCTTCTTTGTCTGCAAAATGCAATTACTGGTGCCAGGCACTTTGTAAAAACCCTGGGCGCAGTGGATAAGCAGAGAATTGGTAATGCATAAAACCAGCCTTGAAGCGGTGGTATCTTCTGCACAATTCCCTTATTGTGATATTCAGGTATGCCTCTTTTAAGTCTAGAGTCACTAGCAGTGGCGGCTGGTGACTTCAAATCACAGGGGGGCTGCAGGAGACAGCTGAATGGGTGGGGTCAAGGGGAGGGGGTGTGGTCAACCAGAAAGGGGAGGAGCTATGCACAAAACCACAAAAAAATAACTTTAATTAAATACGCTGCCCTGGGTGGCAAACCATCATTATGAAAGTCCAATCAAGACAAAAATAAGTGTAGAAGAATAAAAATATTTCAATGCATTGGCTGCATGACAGCTTACTTAATATCTAGATGGAAACAAAAGGTTGTGAGGCATGAAAAATAAATTACTTTTTAAATACATTACTGGAATGCCAGTCAAAATCAAGTATAAGAAAAACCAGAAGCACTCAACTCAAACCACTTCTCCTTGCACTGCAGTCCTAATTATAATATATTCAGCTTTATTAAAGTACCAAGTAACATGCTGAAAGTAGAAATCTATGTGATGCGCCCACTTGTAAAAATGTTTCTTATCCAAAAAAGAGCTGCTGCCTGACAACTTGTTTCATGGGGAAAACATGATAAAAGTAAAAAATGAAAAGCAAACAAGAAACAAGCTCAAGATACATTGCTTAAAGGATTACTGTACAGGTTATGGAACACACATGATTGGCATTCTGTTTAGTTTACGGGTAAAGTCTGTAGAGATGACTGGAAGTCTCCAACAAGTGTAATGAGCTTTTTAAAATAATGGAATCCTGTCCTTTAATACCCAAGGCTTATACATTATCTAGTCAAGTATTCTCTGCATGGCAACAACAGAAAGGCTTTCAATGTTGGCAATTCTTTAACAGTATGCTTACTTGCATCTTACGATCTCAGACAAGCTTACCTTATGGTCATTAAAGCATTGCTACTTAAAAACACAGAGCAACAGGCACTTTGAGTAATAAGCATAAATCAACAGTACAAAAATATGACAGAAACCAGACCATTCCGCAAAATCAAGGACAGATGAAAAGCCACTGTAGTGCTTATGCAGTGTCTCCTCCCCATCCAAGGTAGATACAACTACTCCTTGCCTTGCATGGACACATCCAGAGTCACTACATGGGGGAGTGGGGTACAACAAGCATGTCACAATTTGAAATCTCTCTGGCTGACTGTGATGGCCCTGACACATTTGTCATACCTCTCAACCTCAAGAGCAAGAAATCTGGACAAAGCCATACACAGAAGTGGGACAAAGGCCCAACAATAAGGACAATTTTTAAATATTGCTCTAATAAACTTAGAAAAATAATAGAATAGGTCTTGCATTAGTATGAATTTTCTGAAGGGTATAAAATCTGAAACTCAAATGTCTGTCATTTTCTAACTTCAGTCTTTAGTGATGTCACTAATTTGCCAAAAAACACAATTTTATGAAAAATGGACAAAAACGTGATGCAAAAATATAAAATAGACACACAATACAGCTGCTACCTGTCAAAGAAGGGACACTTTAATATTAGTACTGCTACCTTGAGCAGCTGACAAAATATAAAAGAATCTACATGCATTTCAAGTAATCTATAACTTTGATTATTACAGTTATTTCTTAATTGTAAACCCTCCATGTTTTCTTCCAAAATTGCTATTTTTCGGAGGGATTATGAGGGGAAGAGCAACATTTTGAGCCAAAATTGGGGACAGTTGAGAGGTTGGCTATGCCTAATTCTATAAAGCAATTTATTTGCATGTACCTCTCAACCTGTTAATGCAGTAAATCTGAACAAGGCCAAATATATTGGGGCACATATAAACAGTACTAAAAATTGCTCTTGTATAAATTGAGACAGTTGATAGAACAGCTCTTACTTTAACATGCATTTTTCTGAAGGTTATGAAGTCTGAAACTTAGAGTGACTTCTGGCAAATCATTTAGGAATTAAAACTACAAATTTTATGAACAAACCAAAAATAAGAAGCAAAAATCTATTCATTCTTTGAAAATCTGGACAGTTGGGAGGTATAGTTCAGCTGGGCCTGTCTGAGTTTGCTGCCCTTCCCCTGACAAAATAATGGTTGAATGGAGCCTCTGCAGCCATTCCAATGAACCATTATACTTGGCTATTTCACTCCATTTACCATAAACACTAATGTGCATACTGCTTTACTTCTATGATGAGTTGGACTTCATTTGAAAGTTTTATTTTGTATTTTACAGCACAGACACTAAGTCATCTGTTAAACAAAGCAATGCAGTCTCACAATGAAAACTTAGCATTAAAACTTCTCTGCCCTTGAAACTCACATTCATTGAAACAGCATTGAAACCCACATTCAAAGAAAATACATTTTGCCAGTGGCAGATAAAGATTAATTTTGGGCTGTTTTCGAATCATAGGCTCCTTGCATATGAAACATACATGTGCTCTTTGATACACCTTCCTCATTGTACTAAAATTATATTCCTTGTACAATACAGTACACTTGTTACAGGATGTTTTAAATTTGTTTTGAACATTTTTTCCAGTAAGCAATGAAACAAACCATATGCACCCATAATGGCAAAACTGCCCAGTTGAGAACATTTATCATAAAAAAGTCTACTCAGACTTCCACAGTCCACCATTATTAGTAAATATACACAATTCCACAGTCCACCATTATTAGTAAATATGCACAATTCCACAGTCCACCATTATCAGTAAATATGCACAATCTCTGAAGTCAGTCATCTAAATAATTCCACATTAAAGAAATCTGTAACTAATGAAGTGGTTGCTGCTAGCAATCACCTTTATATTTCATGGTTTCATCGAAATATAAAGTGTCTGTTGCCCCTCAGGAATAAATTGTCTATATTACATTAAAAAAATGATAAGCTAGTAATAATATTGCAAGAGGAAATGGATGGCAAACTGATAACGAACTCATAGTTAGTATCTTCACCAAGGAGAACATTCTCAGTACGGCAGCATCTACCCCTAGTGGGAGTAGAACCCACAACCTTCTGCATCAAAAGCAAGTACACAGCCTGTTGTGCTATAGTATTAACTTGGCAAAGCACTAAACTTCTATTCCCTGCAGCTCTCAGTTCCTTGTAAAATCTACTCAATACTCAACTGCATCTCAACTTCGCAGCTCAAGAAAACTGGAAAAAGCCAAAATGTATTGGGGGGGGGTCAAAAGCCCAAAAACAGGGACACATTAAACATTGCTTGTATAATCTTGGAAAGTTGCTAGAATAAAATGTTGTGTTGCCACCATATATTTTACTGCCAAGGTCCCTGAGCAAAAACAGTCAGAGTAACATACCACTACGCCACATCAGCTGCTTTGTAAAAGAGAGGAAGACTGAAACTTAAATGGCTATCATTTAGTGAATTCAGTTCTCACCATAGCTGTCAACCTCTTAGTACAAAACACCTGGACAAACCCAGTAATGAGGGAATACAGCCCTCAAACATATTCAGTGAATTCAGTTCTTGCCATAGCTGTCAACCTTAGCACAAAAACCTGGACAAAGCCAATAATGGGGAAATACAGTCCCAAAAATAGGGACAAATTTAAAATATTCATCTTATAAACTTCGAAAATTGCTAAAAAAAAAAGGTTGTGCTACTATGTATTCTGAAGAACATGAAGTTGGAAATTCAAATGCAGGTCAATTTTACTGCGGACAGAACAAAAACAATTTTCAGCAGAGACGCAGGGATTAAAACTGCAGACACATCTTTGTAAAATGGCAGGGCACCAGAGCAAATCCACACAAACACAGGCAGGAGATGCACACTCCACACAGAAGCCACCCCAACCAAGAATCAAACCAGAAAACCTATAGCTGTGAGGCAACAATACTATCACTGCACCATCAATTATGCAAGGCATTAAACATTCAGAAACCTGAAGTCTGAAATTCAAATGCCTGTCAATTTTACTGCGGACAGAACAAAAACAATTTTCAGCAGAGACGCAGGGATTAATACTGCAGACACGTCTTTGTAAAATGGCAGGGCACCAGAGCAAATCCACACAAATACAGGGAGGAGATGCAGACAGAAGCCACCCCAACCAAGAATCAAACCAGAAAACCTATTGCTGTGAGGCAACAATACTATCACTGCACCATCAATTATGCAAGGAATTAAACATTCAGAAACCTGAAGTCTGAAATTCAAATGCCTGTCAATTTTACTGCGGACAGAACAAAAACAATTTTCAGCAGAGATGCAGGGATTCAAACTGCAGACACATCTTTGTAAAATGGCAGGGCACCAGAGCAAATCCACACAAACACAGGCAGGAGATGCAGACTCCAAACAGAAGCCACCCCAACCAAGAATCAAACCAGAAAACCTATAGCTGTGAGGCAACAATACTACCACCGCACCATCAATTATGCAAGGAATTAAACATTCAGAAACCCGAAGTCTGAAATTCAAATGCCTGTTAATTTTACTGCGGACAGAACAAAACCAATTTTCAGCAGGGATTAAAACTGCAGACACGTCTTTGTAAAATGGCAGGGCACCAGAGCAAATCCACACAAACACATGGAGGAGATGCAGACTCCACACAGAAGCCACCCCAACCAAGAATCAAACCAGAAAACCTATAGCTGTGAGGCAACAATACTACCACTGCACCATCAAATATGCAAGGAATTAAAAATTCAGAAACCCTTAAGTCTGAAATTCAAATGCCTGTCAATTTTATTTAACATTTTTTAATCAGGACAGTCTGACTTGGAACAAATAAACAATTTTCAGCAGAGGCCCAGGAAGAAATAATGCAGACATGTCTTTGTAACATGGGAGGACACAAAAGCAAACCCACACAAACACAGGGAGAAGATACAGACCCCACAAAGAAGGAACCCCAGCCAAGAATCAAACCCAAGAACCTGCAGCTGGGAGGCAACAATGCTACTACTACACCATCAAATATCAAGCATTGCAACATTTACAAACCACAGATATTATGAGGAACAGATCAGATCGAATATGAGGCAAAAATCTGAAATTTTTTTACAAATGGTGGTGGGTAGGGAACTCAAGTCTTTAACACCTGCATACAGGGTTCAAGCCTGAGGCATTCCCTACCACACCACCATAAGCACATGGGGCATTTTCACACACACACACACACACACACACACACACACACACACACACACACACACACACACACACACACACACACACACAGAGTAAAGCATAAGCACCATACACAAACTCCAGTAAAGCATAAGCACCATATACAAACTCCAGTAAAGCATAAGCACCATACACAAACTCCAGTAAAGCATAAGCACCAAACAAATAAACATTGTAAATTAAAAGGCACCTTACCTGAATATATCCAGCTAACGTACATCCTTCCCGCGCAATACTGAAAGACCCGCGAGATCCTAATGCTCCTGCCCGACGAGATCCTAATGCTCCTTCCCGACGAGATCCCTAATGCTCTGTCCCGAGTCCCTGCTGCTGCTCTTGCAGTCCGGACGCGACCCATAATCCTGACGAGTCTGTGCACTGTAAAAGTGCACAGACGTCTCCTTGTGTCCCCCTATGGGGACGGCCGGACTGCCTTGAGCATGCGCATAGACCGACAGTGGTCGGGACTCAGCACCTTACACAAACTCCAGTAAAGCATAAGCACCATACACAAACTCCAGTAAAGCATACGCACCATACACAAACTCCAGTAAAGCATAAGCACCAAACAAATAAACATTGTAAATTAAAAGGCACCTTACCTGAATATATCCAGCTAACGTACATCCTTCCCGCGCAATACTGAAAGACCCGCGAGATCCTAATGCTCCTTCCCGACGAGATCCCTAACGCTCTGTCCCGAGTCCCTGCTGCTGCTCTTGCAGTCCGGACACGACCCATAATCCTGACGAGTCTGTGCACTGTAAAAGTGCACAGACGTCTCCTTGTGTCCCCCTATGGGGACGGCCGGACTGCCTTGAGCATGCGCATAGACCGACAGTAGTCGGGACTCGGTCTATGCGCATGCGCGAAGTCCGCGAATTTCGAAAATATTTTTTTTTTATTTTTCATTTTTCTTTCTCATTTTTCTTTCTCTTTTTATTTTTGAGGGGGCTGCAGTCCGGCAGCCCTATGCCACGAGCCGCCCCTGGTCACTAGCCAAGCGTTCTTGCCCAGCATGGGCAGAAGCTGTTGCAAAGTCAGCATTTTGAATTTTGGGATGTCCAAGAATGTGTTCAAAATCGATAAATCCAGTATTGGGCACCAGGCATTGTCTTTTCTGGGTACCAGGAACAATCTTGAGTAAAACCCTTGCCCTTTTTCCTGTTCTGGGACTGGTTGAATAGCCCCCATATCCATGAGGGACGTTACTTGTTTCTGTGCCTCTGCCCATTGATTTTGTGGCAGATCTGGCCAACCATTTGGAATTGGCAAGGTATGGAAATGAAATCTGTATCCCTGGGATACTATGTTTAATACCCACTTGTCCTGGGTTATTAACTGCCAATTTTGAGCATGAAGTGCTAATTTTCCCCGTAAGGGGGCTGCCAAAAGATAAGTGTTTGGTGATGGTAGAGGGAAGTCATTGATACTGTTTACTGTAGGGTTGTGCTTTGTTTTCTCCAGATTTGGAGGTAGAGGCACCCTATTGCTTTGACCTGTAAGAACCCTGTGATTGGTATCTAGAGCCTTTTGAGTGCCTGGATTTGCCCCATGAGGCTCTGTTGGACACAGGAAAGAACCAATTTTTTGTAGGCCAGTGTCTACTGAATCTTGGTGGCTGCACTTGTAAGAAGTCTTTTACAGTTTGCATAGACTTAGCTTTGTCTTCCATTTTCTTTAAAACCTCTTCTGCCTTATTACCAAACAGAGTATCATGCTGTAAAGGTGCATCCAACAATTTAGCTTTAACATGATCAGGCAGATTTTGCTCCTTGAGCCAGGCATGCCTTTTAATCACAGATCCAGTAACTGCGGCCCTGCAGGAGGCCTTCAAGGAATCAAAACCACATTGCAAAGTATGCTTTCCAACCTGTTCTGCTGCATGCAGTAATTCCTGTAATTCTTTATTTTCCACACATTCAGAAATCAACATCATTTTCTGTTTCAATAATCCCATAACATGCTGTTGATAGTTAAGCATATGAAACTAGTAGTTTAAGGCCCTAATTGCCAAAGTTGCAGACGTATAAACCTTCTTTCCCCATCTATCCAGTGCCCTAGAATCTCTATCAGAGGGGGTAGGATTCTTAGCTGTTCAGGCCTTTAGACCTTTGGGACCCTGTGAGATAGTTTCAGGGTCAGCAGCAGGATTTTTGAATAAAAATTTGTGGGAGTCAAGAACTCTGTAATATCTGTCTGGCTTACTAGGAGCCGAAGGTAGGGAATCTGGAGCCATGCTTGATTCCGAAAACACATCAACAATGTCTACTACAGGAGGTATGGCCAAAGGCCTATGCTGAGGAAGAAGAAGGAAATCCCTAAGCCTCTTTTTTGATTCTGAGAAATCCTGACTCTCCCAATGAAAATGTTCCCTCAAAGTATGCAAGCTTTCTCCAAAAGAATAATCTTCAGGAGGAGATGCAGATGGGATGGATTCCTCTGCATCTGAATCCTCATAGGGTGGTATAGAAAATTCTTGATCAGAAGAGGAATCAGAAGAAATAGAAACCTGATCTGAAGAGTCATAATCAGTGTCTTGCCTAGGCCTCTTATCGGGGGGGTTGGGAACCCCTGATCAAGGTAATTAAGTCTTCAGCCATTTTGATCATCTATTTTTTGGGCACAGAGGCCTGAGCACGTGGCTCATGCGTTAGTTTTTCAGCCTTAGATGTTGCTTTTGTCTTTGTTTTTGAAACTGGGGTCAGTTTTATATAGAAATGCTGAGGCCTGAAAACACCCTCAGAAGCCAGTGCCTGCTCAGTGGCTCCAGACCCATCCGAGGGAGAGACATCCGAGGGTACAATACTCTGAGAATCTCGCGGCATGCCGGACTCCACATGGGTCTCGGTAGAGGCCTGCGACTCGAAAGTAGCGGGTATCAGGAGCTGCGAAAGTGCCTCACTGAGTACCGGCAAACCAGTGACTGGCTTAGGAGTAGCTTTGTCGTCAGTTTTGGACCTTGACAGTCTGTCTCTGTCGTTTTCTTTGCGTTTTTTGTGAACTCCGGTAGTCGGATTGTTATCCGATGACATTTCAGGGTAATTAAATCTGTTTCCAAAATATTCTGAAACAAAGATATACCGACGCTTAATAGTGCGTTGGTTAAATCTAGCATAAAACCGACAGCAAGGCACATTATGATCTGGGCCTAGGCAAGGAATACAGTACAAATGAAAATCCTTATGAGGTATTTGCTTCCCACAAGTAATGCAATTATTAACTTTTACTGACATCGGTAAGGATCAAGCAAATGTTTCCCCAACGGGGTACTTAGCTTTAATTGAAGACTTCGGTTCTGAAACTCGAATGCAAAAATTTCAGGAGTCGGCCGACCGGCACTTGCAAACTGCTTCTGCTTCGGGCACCGCGCGGCAAGAAAGACTGAAGAAAATGGCATCGGCTGCATGTTTTATACCCCTGATGACTTGACGTCATGGAAGAGGAGACAGCATCCGATGCAGGACCCAAGACTTTGATATCCAGGCCAACTGAGGGCAACCTGCCAGCAGATTACCCAAATGTAATGACTGCAACAGTGAAACACAAAGAACATCAGAAAGCACAGCTGATGGTTTAGGAGACTGCATTTGTAGGAGCTCATACTACCACTTTTGAATGTCAGAGAATTGGAAAAGGCTCACTTAAAATAGTCCATCATGTGGTCAACAGCATCCACAAAGGACAACTCCTCCAAGGAATCTAGACTCAAAGAATCATTTTCTTCCAAACCATAGTCCAAGGGGGAAGGAATCTGGGAAGAGAAAGCCATGGATTCTTCCCCAGAATCCAAATCCTCATCTGAGTAATCCATTTCCCTAGGTCTCTTAACAGGAGCAGGGACAGATATCCCTTGAGGAGGCCTCAAGGCCATTAAAGCAATAAAGAAACCCTGAGTGAAATCCTGCCATCCATGCTGAAGATCCTTAAAGGGGGAAATATGTTTAATCTTCTGCTTCTTTTTCTTTGTGACATCTGCCAGAGAAACCCTTGGAGGATCAGACCCTTGAAAAGACTCAATAATGGTGGCAGAAATTTCTTCCCTCACTAAAATCTGCGGAATTCCCCTCATTCTCTTGGATACTGTTAGTTGAGGTTCCCCTTAACGTCAGATGCAGATGTTGGAAAAGCCTCAGAGGACATAGAATTCAAATCCTTGCCAGCTGTAGATGGGGTCACTGCAGAGGAAACTAAAGCAAACACCATACAGTCTTCAGGGATTTCACTAGGCTCTAAAGTAATGTCCGGTGAAGGCTGGAAAGCAACCAAATCGGGCCTAACTTTTGTTGCCTTCTTCATGGCAGACAGCTGTGTCGCAAGATGGGAGAATTCCACCATAGCACTTTGAGCCTACAGCTTAAGTCACTGGTTCTCAAAATACACGGACAAAGAGGAGAGGTGTCTACACAGGTCTTAAGCACAAATGCCTGATGGACATAATTCTGATTGTGAGAAGCACTCAAGCAAAAGAAGACACGGGTCATGACAGTCTTTTTGGGAATCTGCCTCCCACATTTACATTTTCTTTTTCTGGATGGCATAAACACAATACCATATAATAGTAAAAAAAGAAGAAAAGAAACCCCAATGGGGCACTTATCCGAAAAATGGCTTAGTAAACAGCACAGTGGAAGGGCATTCAGACTGATGTACAATAACAGCATTCAGACTGGCAGAAAAGAAGTTCAGAGTGTTTGCGTTCGTATGTCACCTTTATGCCCTACATCATGTTCGAGGAGCATATGTGTAACATACATTGCCTAGAAGATCTGAAAGCTTTGGTATACTAGACGGATGATAGGCTATTCTTGGCAAGAGATTCCTTATGTGAAAAATGCTGCAACAGTGATACGGAAGGACATCTTAAATTACTGTTTAGACTTCATCACAGGCACTAACTTCATAGAGTTTTCTAAAAGCAAGTCACATAGCTGTTTATTTTCCTGTATTCTTACTTTTACTGTCCAGATTTATCTGGTATCCATTTAATTATTTCATGTTAACTCCAATGTTATTTCATGCATATGTACCAAACACACATTGTCTCCTTTACATATTGGCATATGAAACTTGCCAATCAGTGCATTGTCAACTCCTGTTATTACAGGCTGGTGTAGGCACAGCAAAATTATATGAAATGTGTAATTTGCTAAACACTGCAGAGACAAATGACAGCCATGTTAAACATTTTAAACAGTGACAGTAAGGTCATTTTAGATTATCTGAAGTCAGAGCACCATCAGTAAACAGCAAGAAGGAAAGTAAATAGTGTTCAGTTAGAAGAAGGAGACTTCAGTCATGGAAGTAGAGCAATGACTTTGATACAAGTCATTTTGAATCTTTATTTGAAGTACAATACACAGTTCTAAAGACAACCATTACAGAACAAAGTCAACAGAATAGAGAAACCTGCAAAAGATGTCCATTGAAGATTAGCCATCACAGCTTATTTTATATCCTCAAAATGACATAATGACCTATCACACACTTAAATGCAAACAATTCTAAAAATGACACCTATACACTTAAGAAAGGCAGACAATAGTTTCAATTGTTGCCCACTGCAGCCACAAAAGTTGTTAAATGATAAATAATCATATATCTAAAGAAGCCACATGGCAAAAGCATTTTTAAAATGTTAGGGAACAGTTTGTTCAATTGAAGTACTTCTGTTTATACAAAGAAAAGGAATTATCTTGCTTGAACAGGCTTAGCCGCTGTTGGACTTGGTTAACTGGTTTTGTTATATAACACAAGTACTATAAGAGGATGGGGAGGATTAGCCATTCTGGTATCCCACCCCAATGGTGGACATTTGGTCATATTTAGTGAAGTGCATTTCATCTCTACCAATTAAAGTGCACCCCCATTTTGACATATTCAAATTAGATGCATTTTACCTCCACCAATTAAAACACCTGGCTATTCTGAACTCGCCCCTCACCAGGGCAGAGCTCACTGTAAAACCATTTAAAAAGTCAAAGTAAACTTTATTGTCATTCTGAAATCGCACAAGTGCAAAAACTGAACAAAATTCCGTGTCTCCAGACTGAATGGGCAGACAACATATAGACTATTTTCACAGACATTTAAACATATAACACCTAGCTATTACATCACGGACATGCAGATAGACAGACAAATATTACACATAAGAAACACATTTTAACACTTTTCGAAGTGAACACTTACTTGCATGAGGTACTTGGTTAAGACATTGCATTGATCCTTGCACAGAAACAGACATTTGAGTATTGCACTATGGACATTAGGAGTATTGCACTTTTGATAATTTATGAATTCACAACATATATTGCACTGAAAGAAGAGATATTTTACTGCATTGCTACTGCCCTAGATGGTCTATAAGTTACAATCATGGTGAATATTGCAATATTAGATGAGACTAGCAACCAGGTTAATGCACAAATTGAGACAGTTTCTACTGACCCAGGTGGACATCATGGAATGTAGTGGTTACTAGAGTTCAGCAGCCTGATGACATTAGGGAAGAAGCTGTTCCTGAATCTCGTAGTTCTGCAAGGTATGCTTCAGAAGCCCTTTCCAGATAACAGATGTAGGAACAGTCTGTAAGTAGGGTCAGTGCAGTCTTTAATTATACCTCTGGCCCTGTTGAGACATCCGGAAAAGTACAAGTTGTGAATAGGTGGCAAGGTGGTCTTAATGATCCTCTTGGCTATCTTCACCACTCTCTGGTGGGATTTGCATTCAGATGTAAAGCAGCTTCCATACCATACTATGAGGTTGTTCTCCAGGATGCTTTCTATAGCACCTCAGTAGAAGACAGTGAAAACTGTTGATGGGAGATTCGGTCTCCTCAGCCTTCTTAAAAAGTGTGATCTCTGGTGCACTTTCTTGACTATGGCATTTGTATTTGTGCTCCAAGACAAATCCTCATCAATGTACTCCCAGAAACTTTGTGCTTCTCATGCTTTCCACTGTTTCCCCACTGATGGTGAGGGGAGAATGTTCCTTGTGATTTTTCCTGTAGTCCACAATTATCTCTTTTGGCTTGTTGACATTTAGTGCTAAGTTATTTCCACACCAGGTAATTGGTTGTTCCACCTCATCTCCATACTCTGTTTCATCATCATTACTGATGAGGCCGGCCCACCACCATTGTGTCATCAGCAAACTTGATGATGTGATTTGTACTGTGCCTGGATATACAATCGTGTTAACAGGGTGAACAGAAAGGAACTTGGTACACATCCTTGTGGAACTCCAGTGTTAAGAGTGATGCTGTCTGAGAAGTTATTTCCTGCACACACTTTTTGAGGTCTGTCTGTGGGTCACAGTTTCTTTTGGCAGGCACTGACTTTTGTGGTCATTTAGCCTATGGATACATTTGTTGGGACTAAAAGAATGCTTTTGGTTTCCAAGTCATACAGCTTCATGTCTGCGTGATCGCGGGCGGACATTTTTTGGGATCCTACAATTTACTTTTAACCTAACATACCAATCCAGTGGACTGTAAGGTACTGTGCTCATATTCTTTCTCTTGTAGAGGTGGAGAAATATCTGGACTTTTGTTGTGGTATATGGCCTAATTGTTACCACTGGAGGGTGACTGTGTGCATTTTGAGTCGCATTACAAATGCTTGGGCTCATCAAGAGATGCTAATTCATATTCGCTGAACTGTGATAACTGGACTACTACATACTTTACACTCTTTTATTAATAATCGTTCTGTTTTGTTAGCAATTTATGGGTTTATGTCTAAAAACATTCTCGCTGACTTAATGGTTTATTTATATGAGGTGTAAACACTGTTGAGCAGAACGGACAAGCTAGTTGTCATCAAGGAATCAGGTCATTATTTCTACTGTACACAGAGCTATTTAGAGTTGTAATTTCATATTAATTTAATATGAATGTTTTGTTGTAACATATATATGGCTGATTGGCATACCATAATATAAGGGGCCAAATGAAGCCTATATTTTGTTATCTCTAACAGAAACAATACGTTCCAGCCAGTATTATATTGGAAATTATATCAAATGGGATGTTTGTAATAATATATAGGATTTACACTCTATATAGGTGTTCCTGACTTCATGTGGATTCTTGAATTTATGCATGATAACAGTAGGTTAATGGTCTACTAATATAGGGGTTATCTACATCTCTGCCTAGGGCCGTGGCCTACATAATACAAGTGATTATTTTGGTAACAGGGATCTGTATAGTCCTTGTAGGATAGTAGCTGCAAGTATTCATACATATGATATCATCTTTTAACCATCATTAGGGTATTATTTATAACCACTATTA
The DNA here is from genome assembly GCF_019279795.1 of Protopterus annectens. Lineage (NCBI taxonomy): Eukaryota > Metazoa > Chordata > Ceratodontiformes > Protopteridae > Protopterus > Protopterus annectens. The sequence goes on along the minus strand of NC_056742.1, from coordinate 277,387,554 downwards.
TTATAAACAAGTCTCATTTGAAGCTCTATTAATTCAAATGATAGTTTGGACTCTTGATTTGAATATTGTATAGAACCTGTAGTCTATATGGATGTTTCTGATTTCATGTTAATTCTACAATTTCATGTATGACGATAAATTAACATTGGGGGTCATCAGTAAGCTGCACCTAGGCCCTTGGCTTATACAATTTAAGCAACTATTTTGGTCACGGTGATTTGCATTACCCTTGAAGGACAGTGGCTATAAGTCACACCAAAATTGTTAAAAAATTGTTGAACCATCATCAGGTTACTACTTATAACCATTGTTATCAATAACAGTTTTAATTGGGGGTTCTATTACATAATATAAGGGATGGTTTGAATTTTATAAAGTCTTTTCAGGTTGTATCAGACAGCTCAGGTACTTTGAGTAGTCTAATGGATGGATGGGTCTGGGTTTTTTCTGGTTCTGTGTCTTTGTTGTATTGCTGTCCTTTGATTGGTGTCGGTACAATAATTGAGACTTTATTATTATATTTTTAGATGAATATAGACACGCTCTTTGATATTACGGAGACTGATTATAATTTATTGAATAAGGGTTTATCCTTTATTCCAGCCCAGGTTAGTAATATAAGTGAGGTTCTTACTGACCTGCGGCTGTTTACTCGTAAAGTTAATCTAAAATGTATGTTTAAAAACAAAATGCAATGTAATGCTGCTAATCAAGAACAGAATAAGTGGTTTAAAAAGAAAAGTGTTTTTACACCCACACAGACACCTGTCACAGAATGTTTCACTAAAGCTTGCGAAACAGATTTTTATAGTTATTTTAACAGTGCAAGAAAAACGAATTTATATACTAATTTGACACACATTGAATGGGAAGCTCTTTATGCATTACAGCGTGATGATGAAATAATTATCAAGCCTGCGGATAAAGGGGGTGGGGTGGTAGTCTTAGACTACATTACTTATAATACATCTATGCTTACTATGCTCAGAGAGACTGACACATACAAAGAGATCCTTGTTAGTGACCTTACGAAAGTTATCTTCTCTGTACATCAGGAACTCTATGATTTCTTGATGTGCAGGCAGTTAGATCAAGATTTATATCAATACTTTATGATAGAACAACCGAAGATTCCTTATATAAAAGGATTACCGAAGGTACATAAAGGGATAATCCCGCCACCATTACGACCCATAGTGGTAGGTGAAGGGTGGGTCACGGAAACAATGTCAGTTTTTGTTGAACGGAAGCTTAGACCCATTATTAATGAAATTGGTTCGATTTTGAAAGATACCTATCAGTTGCTAGAGGTTTTGGTTAGTCTTAAAGAGGGTGTTTCTAAAGATACTATTCTCATTACCATGGATATGAGGAACCTCTTCACCTCTATCCCTAATGGATATGGTTCTGAAGCTATTAGACATATTCTGCATAACACTGATTGTTATAGTAATGATGACAAAATTTTACTGAATGCCATCTTAGATCTTGTGTTAAATAACAATATCTTTATGTATGACAAAAAGCTATATTTGCAACAATGGGGAGTGGCCATGGGCACTCCCTGTGCAAATAGCTATGCAAATCTTGTTGTCTACTACTGGGAATGTATGCATTTGTTTAAACATTCTTGTTTTGATAAGGCACTCCTTTATAAAAGATTCGTAGATGACATACTAATCTTTTGGAATGGTACGTTACAAGAGTTTCTGGATATGGTGGAGGATCTAGAAAGTACAACATCCTTTTTTAGATTTACATTTGAACATTCCACAACTGAAGTTAATTTTTTAGATCTGACTATTACCAAAGATGAGTATGGGAAATTGGGCCATACGATTTACAGGAAATCGTGCTGGAAGAACACTCTATTAGAATTTACTAGCATGCATCCCAGGCATATATTTCAGAACATTGTTAAGAGTCAACGCATGAGGATTAGTAAGTTATGCAATGAACAGGAAGACAGAAGAGAACAATTAGCTAAACTAGATGATATGTTTATAGAAAGGAACTATAATAAACAACTAATTCAGCGGACTAAATCATCAATAGTAAGCACCCCCACCCCCTTTATATCTAGGGAGTCACATTATAAGCTTTATAATTCACCTAAGCTATTAAAGGAAACTATACCTTTTCTGACGAGATACACTAGCGATAATGGAAATATCACCAATATTATCCGCAAAAATTGGGACATATTACTCACTAACAATGAAATAAAGGACATTGTAGGAACAAAACCTAATTTTCTATACACTAATAGTAAGAATCTTAAAGACTATTGTGTATGGAAAAACTTGAACAAGACACGAGCAGGACTGTTGCTAAGATACAGAGAAACCTGGAAGGTGAATCATCCCGCTGGGTTAAGACTGGCACCTTTCCATGTAACCGGTGCAATATGTGTATACACATTTCAGAAGACATAGAGTTTACGCACCCCAAGCTAAATATTAAGTTTAAACCAAGTTTTAGATCGAACTGTACCAGTTCAAATTTAATTTATTTGGCTAACTGCTTGAACTGTGATGCATTCTACATTGGGATGACCACAAGGTCTCTAAAGGAACGTATATACAACCATATTCATGATATTAGAAAGAAAGATCCAAAAAGTGCTCTAACCAAACATATTCTGAATAACACAGAACATAGTTTTAGATTTAGGACACTGCAATTGGTACATCCCAATGCTAGGAAAGGTGATATTTTCAACGATCTAGAGAGCATAGAATTACAATGGATTTTAAAGTTTAAAGCACACTATACCCCAGGTCTTAACCAGTATGTTAGTGTTAGATCAGTGCTGAAAAAAAGAAGCTTGAAATAATAGAAAATTTTTATGTTCCTATGTTAATGGTCCTTGATAAATTCTCTCAGTGGTAATATATTTAAGTTTATTTATTAGTTATTTTTTCATTTTTATTTTTAGGTCCCCTTTTTGAGACCGTTCATATACATATTAATTGATGATATAAATATTTTAAAGTGAGTTATATACCCCTATGTTAGATATAAATTAAGATTATATACCTATATACTTAGATGGTGATGTGTTAAATTTACCACTACCAGCAGCTTTTTAAATGACATTAAGATTATATACCTATATACTTAGATGGTGATGTGTTAAATTTACCACTACCAGCAGCTTTTTAAATGACATTAGGATTATACATACATTTTTATTACTTATTTAGATGTTTTATGGTTAGACATTTTTGTGTTATACACTATGTAATGAATTGATATTATTTTTGTTTTTTAAGGTATTTGATACTTAGGATATAGACATTAAGCATCTGGGTTATATTTAACCCAAATTGCTTCTACTGCATAGTTCTAAGTAGTGTATATATATAAAAAATTTCTATTGGGTTTTATTTATGTATATAGAATATTTGATGAAATATTAGAATAAATGTTAGAACAAATAATAAACATTAAACGAATTCATAAGTAGTATTTTATAAGTGGTTCGTTTCTAGGTAGTTGTACCTTATATGCTTCTTAGACTAAACACTTCTTGATATTTAGATCTTATTTATAACATATTCCCCTGTCCTCTTATGGGTGTCCCATAGATTTATATAAATAAACAATAAATAAATGAGAAGAAATATATATATATATATATATACATATATAAAAAATAATAAAAAATAAAAAATAAAAAATAAACAATACATACTATGCAAGGCGCTAAGCTAAGTTGAGGAGAGTTAGTCTTATCATGCTTTTATATTTAGTGAATAGTTTTAGGATTAAATAGTTTCATATATTATGTTTTTCTGGCGGTTTGATTTAGTGAGCTGCATGCTCCTATTTGGGTTTGGTCATTATGTTTCTCTGAGAGCGCTGTATAAATTTATAATCAGTGTGAAGTGGTCTTTGAATGATTTTTCACTTTGTTATCTGACACATTATATGAACAATTTTGTGCAGCGAAACTTCTATGAAATAGAACTTTTAGAGAATTGTTCTGTTGTTAGTATTTCGTGATTTTTAACTTGCATATGCATTTTATTTAGGCGTATCGTCTTTATGGATGTTTTTTAAAAATTGAATTAATGTTTATGCAACTTGTTACATATTATGACCTATACATATGAGTTTTTAATATGAGGTATTATTTGAATGAACTTATTAATTGTTTTCACAATGTTTTTAGAATATCAGTAGTGAGCGTAAAGCTGCTGTTTGCAGCAACAAGAAATGTTTCTCAACACTTGTGCAGAGTAGTTAACTATCAATTAGAATGATTGACTTTATGTTTTGACTAATTGATTAGGATGTTAATTACTTAATGGATAATTGGTAGCACTATATAAGGTCTGCTACATTTTACATGATTTAGATCTGAAGAAGCGTACAGTGTGTACGAGAAAGCGCTCATCTTTCCTGTTCTTTTGTATTAATAAAGACGTGTTTTGTTGCTGCATCATCGTGGAGTTCCTCATCCTTGTGTTTTCCTAATATTTTTGCTTGTTCGTGTTTTGGAGGTGAGGATCTTGGAGGTTTATTGCTGGGATTGTATCATATACGTTTGCCTTTCTACTTTATCCTTGGCTAACCACACGCGATGGATGCTATTGCAATAGAGCTGGACTATGCTCCAAACAAGTCGAAAAGACAATGGAATAGTTTATTGGAATCCAAAGAAAATCCGCTACTAACTATCAATATGGAACATACATCTACCTTACCAAACACTGATAAAGGTAACATTGATAGAATGAAAGAGTTTAATACTATTTTTCGTGAACTAGAGAACACATTATATAAGTTATATAGACTAACTTGGCAAAGACGCCATTTAGAAGCATGTCTTCATTTTAAACTGATTCCTAGAGGTATGAGGGTGTTGGTTATGCCCTCATACGGGGAAACTCACCCTGAGCTACTTCGGAAGTGGCAACAACTGAATCTTGATTTAGGGTTCAGTTACATAAGACTATTAATTGAACATTTCCTTCCTATAGAGGAAGATCTTCATTCACGGGCTGAATCCCTAAGCAAAGACATTTCTACCACTTTTAAGGAGGACAGCTTTCAGCAGAGATTGGACAATATGTTTAGTCAGTTGTTTGCCTATGGTGATAAACTACAGCAAATAAAAATGCGTAAACTCCATAGGGATCACATTGACTTTGCTAACAATAATGTCTTCTCCTGGCCAAGATATAATGAAACTCGTCCTAGTGAGAATGCATTTTTTACTGACACAGACTCTGGTCAAAGTTCCCTTCTAAACCAGAGTTATGCTTCAGCGGTGACGAATGTGGGTTCCACCTTAAAAGAATCAGCTGTTACAAATATAATACCTTTGGCGTCTTCTTCCCTTACGCAGATGCCAAATAACATTATTAAAGACACTCCTCCTTGCAATCAGCAGGCCTTAGTCCAACAAGATGTAAATCTACGGGGAGCCAAACCAAAGATCAAACAAGGGAATATTGAAGGTTTTTTACCTCTTCCGCTAAAGTTTCGGCGGAATTTTCAAAGCAGGTCGAGAAGCAGAGGTCGCACCAAGAGGAAGTTCTCAGGAGAAGGGTTGACATCGAACAACAGAAATCGGAAAAGAGAACAACGGACTTAGTTTTTAATTTATCGAAAAGGACCTTTACGGAGACTGATTATAATTTATTGAATAAGGGTTTATCCTTTATTCCAGCCCAGGTTAGTAATATAAGTGAGGTTCTTACTGACCTGCGGCTGTTTACTCGTAAAGTTAATCTAAAATGTATGTTTAAAAACAAAATGCAATGTAATGCTGCTAATCAAGAACAGAATAAGTGGTTTAAAAAGAAAAGTGTTTTTACACCCACACAGACACCTGTCACAGAATGTTTCACTAAAGCTTGCGAAACAGATTTTTATAGTTATTTTAACAGTGCAAGAAAAACGAATTTATATACTAATTTGACACACATTGAATGGGAAGCTCTTTATGCATTACAGCGTGATGATGAAATAATTATCAAGCCTGCGGATACAGGGGGTGGGTTGGTAGTCTTAGACTACATTACTTATAATACATCTATGCTTACTATGCTCAGAGAGACTGACACATACAAAGAGATCCTTGTTAGTGACCTTACGAAAGTTATCTTCTCTGTACATCAGGAACTCTATGATTTCTTGATGTGCAGGCAGTTAGATCAAGATTTATATCAATACTTTATGATAGAACAACCGAAGATTCCTTATATAAAAGGATTACCGAAGGTACATAAAGGGATAATCCCGCCACCATTACGACCTATAGTGGTAGGTGAAGGGTGGGTCACGGAAACAATGTCAGTTTTTGTTGAACGGAAGCTTAGACCCATTATTAATGAAATTGGTTCGATTTTGAAAGATACCTATCAGTTGCTAGAGGTTTTGGTTAGTCTTAAAGAGGGTGTTTCTAAAGATACTATTCTCATTACCATGGATATGAGGAACCTCTTCACCTCTATCCCTAATGGATATGGTTCTGAAGCTATTAGACATATTCTGCATAACACTGATTGTTATAGTAATGATGACAAAATTTTACTGAATGCCATCTTAGATCTTGTGTTAAATAACAATGTCTTTATGTATGACAAAAAGCTATATTTGCAACAATGGGGAGTGGCCATGGGCACTCCCTGTGCAAATAGCTATGCAAATCTTGTTGTCTACTACTGGGAATGTATGCATTTGTTTAAACATTCTTGTTTTGATAAGGCACTCCTTTATAAAAGATTCGTAGATGACATACTAATCTTTTGGAATGGTACGTTACAAGAGTTTCTGGATATGGTGGAGGATCTAGAAAGTACAACATCCTTTTTTAGATTTACATTTGAACATTCCACAACTGAAGTTAATTTTTTAGATCTGACTATTACCAAAGATGAGTATGGGAAATTGGGCCATACGATTTACAGGAAATCGTGCTGGAAGAACACTCTATTAGAATTTACTAGCATGCATCCCAGGCATATATTTCAGAACATCGTTAAGAGTCAACGCATGAGGATTAGTAAGTTATGCAATGAACAGGAAGACAGAAGAGAACAATTAGCTAAACTAGATGATATGTTTATAGAAAGGAACTATAATAAACAACTAATTCAGCGGACTAAATCATCAATAGTAAGCAACCCCACCCCCTTTATATCTAGGGAGTCACATTATAAGCTTTATAATTCACCTAAGCTATTAAAGGAAACTATACCTTTTCTGACGAGATACACTAGCGATAATGGAAATATCACCAATATTATCCGCAAAAATTGGGACATATTACTCACTAACAATGAAATAAAGGACATTGTAGGAACAAAACCTAATTTTCTATACACTAATAGTAAGAATCTTAAAAGACTATTGTGTATGGAAAAACTTGAACAAGACACGAGCAGGACTGTTGCTAAGATACAGAGAAACCTGGAAGGTGAATCATCCCGCTGGGTTAAGACTGGCACCTTTCCATGTAACCGGTGCAATATGTGTATACACATTTCAGAAGACATAGAGTTTACGCACCCCAAGCTAAATATTAAGTTTAAACCAAGTTTTAGATCGAACTGTACCAGTTCAAATTTAATTTATTTGGCTAACTGCTTGAACTGTGATGCATTCTACATTGGGATGACCACAAGGTCTCTAAAGGAACGTATATACAACCATATTCATGATATTAGAAAGAAAGATCCAAAAAGTGCTCTAACCAAACATATTCTGAATAACACAGAACATAGTTTTAGATTTAGGACACTGCAATTGGTACATCCCAATGCTAGGAAAGGTGATATTTTCAACGATCTAGAGAGCATAGAATTACAATGGATTTTAAAGTTTAAAGCACACTATACCCCAGGTCTTAACCAGTATGTTAGTGTTAGATCAGTTCTGAAAAAAAGAAGCTTGAAATAATAGAAAATTTTTATGTTCCTATGTTAATGGTCCTTGATAAATTCTCTCAGTGGTAATATATTTAAGTTTATTTATTAGTTATTTTTTCATTTTTATTTTTAGGTCCCCTTTTTGAGACCGTTCATATACATATTAATTGATGATATAAATATTTTAAAGTGAGTTATATACCCCTATGTTAGATATAAATTAAGATTATATACCTATATACTTAGATGGTGATGTGTTAAATTTACCACTACCAGCAGCTTTTTAAATGACATTAAGATTATATACCTATATACTTAGATGGTGATGTGTTAAATTTACCACTACCAGCAGCTTTTTAAATGACATTAGGATTATACATACATTTTTATTACTTATTTAGATGTTTTATGGTTAGACATTTTTGTGTTATACACTATGTAATGAATTGATATTATTTTTGTTTTTTAAGGTATTTGATACTTAGGATATAGACATTAAGCATCTGGGTTATATTTAACCCAAATTGCTTCTACTGCATAGTTCTAAGTAGTGTATATATATAAAAAATTTCTATTGGGTTTTATTTATGTATATAGAATATTTGATGAAATATTAGAATAAATGTTAGAACAAATAATAAACATTAAACGAATTCATAAGTAGTATTTTATAAGTGGTTCGTTTCTAGGTAGTTGTACCTTATATGCTTCTTAGACGAAACACTTCTTGATATTTAGATCTTATTTATAACATATTCCCCTGTCCTCTTATGGGTGTCCCATAGATTTATATAAATAAACAATAAATAAATGAGAAGAAATATATATATATATACATATATAAAAAATAATAAAAAAAAAAATAAATAAATAAAAAATAAAAAATAAACAATACATACTATGCAAGGCGCTAAGCTAAGTTGAGGAGAGTTAGTCTTATCATGCTTTTATATTTAGTGAATAGTTTTAGGATTAAATAGTTTCATATATTATGTTTTTCTGGCGGTTTGATTTAGTGAGCTGCATGCTCCTATTTGGGTTTGGTCATTATGTTTCTCTGAGAGCGCTGTATAAATTTATAATCAGTGTGAAGTGGTCTTTGAATGATTTTTCACTTTGTTATCTGACACATTATATGAACAATTTTGTGCAGCGAAACTTCTATGAAATAGAACTTTTAGAGAATTGTTCTGTTGTTAGTATTTCGTGATTTTTAACTTGCATATGCATTTTATTTAGGCGTATCGTCTTTATGGATGTTTTTTAAAAATTGAATTAATGTTTATGCAACTTGTTACATATTATGACCTATACATATGAGTTTTTAATATGAGGTATTATTTGAATGAACTTATTAATTGTTTTCACAATGTTTTTAGAATATCAGTAGTGAGCGTAAAGCTGCTGTTTGCAGCAACAAGAAATGTTTCTCAACACTTGTGCAGAGTAGTTAACTATCAATTAGAATGATTGACTTTATGTTTTGACTAATTGATTAGGATGTTAATTACTTAATGGATAATTGGTAGCACTATATAAGGTCTGCTACATTTTACATGATTTAGATATGAAGAAGCGTACAGTGTGTACGAGAAAGCGCTCATCTTTCCTGTTCTTTTGTATTAATAAAGACGTGTTTTGTTGCTGCATCATCGTGGAGTTCCTCATCCTTGTGTTTTCCTAATAACAGAAACAATACGTTCCAGCCAGTATTATATTGGAAATTATATCAAATGGGATGTTTGTAATAATATATAGGATTTACACTCTATATAGGTGTTCCTGACTTCATGTGGATTCTTGAATTTATGCATGATAACAGTAGGTTAATGGTCTACTAATATAGGGGTTATCTACATCTCTGCCTAGGGCCGTGGCCTACATAATACAAGTGATTATTTTGGTAACAGGGATCTGTATAGTCCTTGTAGGATAGTAGCTGCAAGTATTCATACATATGATATCATCTTTTAACCATCATTAGGGTATTATTTATAACCACTATTATTATAAACAAGTCTCATTTGAAGCTCTATTAATTCAAATGATAGTTTGGACTCTTGATTTGAATATTGTATAGAACCTGTAGTCTATATGGATGTTTCTGATTTCATGTTAATTCTACAATTTCATGTATGACGATAAATTAACATTGGGGGTCATCAGTAAGCTGCACCTAGGCCCTTGGCTTATACAATTTAAGCAACTATTTTGGTCACGGTGATTTGCATTACCCTTGAAGGACAGTGGCTATAAGTCACACCAAAATTGTTAAAAAATTGTTGAACCATCATCAGGTTACTACTTATAACCATTGTTATCAATAACAGTTTTAATTGGGGGTTCTATTACATAATATAAGGGATGGTTTGAATTTTATAAAGTCTTTTCAGGTTGTATCAGACAGCTCAGGTACTTTGAGTAGTCTAATGGATGGATGGGTCTGGGTTTTTTCTGGTTCTGTGTCTTTGTTGTATTGCTGTCCTTTGATTGGTGTCGGTACAATAATTGAGACTTTATTATTATATTTTTAGATGAATATAGACACGCTCTTTGATATTAGTAATGGCTTTTCATTTTTCAGGCAAGGATATGGAATATCTGTATTTATAGAGGGCCAATTCTTCTGTTCATTCAGGACTATTAATTAGCCCATTACAAAATAATTTTTGATTCTTTACTTTTTGTTTTCAGTTTTGCCAACACTAATATATATGGATTTGGAGAACATTCTTCAAGGATTATGTGCCGATAGGGATGATATTGGAGTTTTTGGGATAGATATCATGCCAGGCAATAATCAGAATGGCTCCTTGAATAATCCTTCTAATGGATGTGATATGGCCTTCAATAAATTGGACAAGGGCCTGAAGAATTTAAGAGCAAATATTTGGCACCTAAGATTGTTTCGAGCATACATGAATAGGGAAATAGCTCCAAGAGGCCTGAGAATTCGCTTACAACCTTTAGTCGATAGGTCTGAAGATAGACTGACTAAAGACTGGAACCTAGCATTACAACAGGCCTCTATGATGTTTGTCAAGATACTTGCTTCGTATTATGAAAGGATGGTTGATATTAACTTAACTGAGGTGAAAACCTTTTGTGAGGAATGCAAAAAGTATGAGTCCCTACCCATGTATGCAGTCTCTGTAAACAAACTTTCCAAGGAATTGGCCATTTATGAAAAACAGACCAGGGAAAGAAAAATTAAGAAATTTAATAGGGACATTACTGATTATCAAAGGGGTCGTCCGTTTGAATCTTTCAGAGCAGTTAGGTTTACAGATACCAGTCGGGGGACAGCAATAGACCCAGAAAGAGACCTAGATCCATTCTTAAGACCAACGACAGGTCTTTCATCAGTACATCAGGGAAGGAATCCTATATGGACAATGATAGTGTTAGTTATAGGGAATCGCCTATCCGTAAGAAATCCAATGCATCACACCCTTTAGACATGGAAAGAGCCGGCGGTGAGGCCGCAAACACAAGCATGGGTATAAGAACAAATTTTGTGGAAGGGTTGATACAGACACTTCTGAAATAACTGATAATGTTTATCGGAATGTGTTGAATTTGTCTTATGGAATACTCACAAATGAGCAAGAACAACTACTTAATAAAGGTCTTGGATTTGTACTTGGATTTTTCTCTGAAGAGTATAATATAGTTACTGATGTGTTATCTTTTTGTTGTAATTTAAACCTTAAACTATTTTTTTTAGATAAAACTTCTCAAAGAGCTGATGAACTCAGATTCCACAAATCTGAATTCCAACCACCTATGAATAAGCATGTGTCTATTTTTCTACAATCGGTACTTTGGGATCTACATTTTCCACATAGGGAGTCATGTATTATGGGTCAAAACATATCCCTCTCTGAAAAGGTTGCCATGGATGAACTAAGGAATAATCATAACATTGTCATTCTACCAGCTGACAAAGGAGGAGCTGTAGTGGTCATGAATATGGGATATTACTTGAATGAGGGCAGGGGACAACTTGCCAATACTCGATGTTACATGTATATGTCTATTGATCCCACTCCTGTATTTAAGAAAGAAATAGATACTTTTCTAAACCAAGTGGAGGAGGAAGGTATTATTACCAAGAGTACTGTGAAACATCTAATGGTTACAGACCCACAATAACAAATACTTTTTCTTCTCCCTAAGATCCATAAATCACTCTCCAAACCCCTGGGGAGACCCATTGTGTCCGGCATTGGTTCTTCGACGGAACCCCTATCAGCTTTTCTCACACAATATTTGAAAACCGGTTCGATTCTCAGCTACAGCGTCTTCTGCGTGGAGACATGCGTAAATGGGCATACCTTCGTTGAAGGTTGTGCGTCAGGGCTGGTAACTCAGCACGTAAAAATCAAGTACCAATCATTAGCGGACTGGAGTTCCACTGTGGCGACCCCTAACCTGGAAACGCCGAAAGACACAAACTTACTTTTGTTAGAGCCAGATTACGGGACACAACCCAGTTTCTTCAAATCATACAGGACACACAAATGGAGCGGGCTGGCTCATGTGCACTCTGGATGTGAAATCCTTATATACCAGCATACCTCATTGGGCTGGACTACAGGCTTTACAGTATTGGCTTGAACATTCAGCTCTATATCCACCTGGATTTAATACACTATTGGTATGCATGGCGGAACACGTACTTAACAAAATGTTTTCTACTTCCAGGGAGAGTGCTATTGGCAACTACAGGACACTGCTATGGGAGCATCCTTTGCTCCCATATATGCGGACCTTTTCATGGCCTTTTTTGAAGAATGTATGATTTACAATCCCCTCCACAACCTGTATATGGTGGAGATTGATATCTGGCAGAGATATTTGGATGACTGCTGGATGGTGTGGTGTGCAGATGAGGCATATCTACAGGAATTTGTGGAATATCTGAATGGAAATATATGGGGCATAGAGTTTACTGTAACATCAAATCATGACACCATTGATTTATTGGACATTACAGTTTACAGGAATGAACATCACACACTGAATACTAAGACCTATTGCAAGTATAACACTTTGCTCCATGCGTCGAGTATGCATCCACGCCACACCATCCGGAACATACCCAAATCTCAATTCATGCGCATCAAATGTATTAGTTCATCAGAACAAGATTTTGAACAAGCTAGATTAGATCTTTACCACAGGTTTATGGACAGGGGATACAGGGAATCAGATATATTTAGAGCAAGTGAATGGTCCACTACTCAGGATAGGAACACATTATTAGAATATAAGAAACGTGCAACCACACTGGAGGAATCTACTCTCAGATTTGTAACTGCATATGGACACAATCATAATGTTATAAGGAACATATTGAACACCCATTGGAATGTACTTTTGGCAAATGAGGAATTAAGGAGACATTTAGGTCCCAAATGCCTGATTTCTTATAGACGTGGTAAAACACTGGGTGGCCTTTTTTCCTATTATAAGTATAAGGAGAGTGAGGGTGCCATATATAAACAAATGACCATAACTGGAGACACGTTTTGGGTACTTTCCCGTGTGGACATTGTGGGTCATGCCAACATGTTAGTAAATTTAAACAATTTACCAGTGCCAACACCAGCAGGGTATATAATTTAAAGGTGTTTGGTAACTGCAGTAGTAGCTGGATTGTTTACTTAGCCACCTGCCAATGCTCAGCTTTTTATGTTGGCCAAACTTCTCGCTCACTTAGAACTCGAATGAATGAACATAAAAGTGACATCCGTAATAAAAAAGAAACAAATGCCCTATACAGACATACTATCAAACACACTAATGCCAAGTTTATGTTTATGATCGAAGATAAAATCACAGGGGACAGAAGCAACCAACAGGGCTGGCATACCATTTTAATCATAAAGAAAAATATTGGATCATTAACCTTGGGGCATTATTTCCTCCAGGTCTTAATGATCATTTGTAAAAGTTTTGGAGATGTTATGTATAGTTGGCGAATCCATTAGCTACTGGTAGCTGTGGGTACATATTCTTCTGAGGTCTCAATATGTTTAGAAGCGCATGTACACATTCATATATAGTTGAACATGTTTTCAGATTAATCATTAAATATACCAGGTTATTTCACTTGACATGCAGGAATTTTACATTATTTGTAAAATGGAGAACTTTATAGGACATATGCCCTTTTTGATAACATGTTCATATATGGTATGTCATATATATATATATAAATATATATTTTTGCCATTTCATTTGTGATATATATAAGTTGTCTTATATGTTACATATTTACACGTTATGTGTTGTGATATTCTATGCTTGGCATGGGGTTTATGGGATTTGCTCCTTTATGTAGAATTACATTTGGCAGTAATGATGTACTTTTGATTAATGCTTACTTAAAATTGCATATTTGTGTTTTATATATTTCTTAATTATTTCATTACTTTGTTATGTTGTGTTTTCCTATGTTCTATACATTATCAGTAATATTGTCATCTAAATTTTGATGTTTCAAACGTGACAAAGTGCTTTAACTATTATGCTGGGCTATACCATGTTTTCCATTGGTTGGGGTTGTGTATAAATAATCACTACTCTCATTGGAGGAAGAAAGTACAGTTTTGTACCTACCATAAATGTAGATGTTCGAGTGCTAATATAGCTGCAGTCATAACAGAAGGGTTATCCTGCCATCAGGCGGGTCCTCGGTCGGCCGAATTCCAAAGTCTAGGTCCGGCGTCGGATGTCGTCACTTCTTCCCTGACGTCAGTGCGGCAGGGGTATAAAAGAACCAGCCGACGTCATTTTCTTCAGTTTTTCTTGCCCCAGATGTCAGGTGCCCCCAGAAGGAAGGCAAAACATAAACTTATGTAATAATGCAATGTAATATAATCAAAAAACAGTAGTTTGCAAGCAAATACACCGTAAAAGAATACCCCAATCAGGATGTATGAGGAGGTGTTTGTCATTAAGCCTGTCCCAAGAGGGGAAGGAGGGAGGGAAACCTGGACTGCAGCTGTATTAGCACTTGAACATCTACATTTATGGTAGGTACAAAACTGTACTATGTTCATCGTGCATACAGCTGCAGTCATAACAGATGGGTAGAATCCCAAAGCTAAAAAGGGGTGGCAGGCACTAAGTGGAACTAGGAGGAGCAAGGATGCCCTGCAAGACTGCTGTGGCAAAGCCAGCTCTAGATTTAGAGTATAGTGGAAGGTGATAGTGCTTGGAGAAAGTGTGCACAGAACTCCAAGTGGCTGCTTCCAAAATATCCTTGGTAGGAACCCCCCTGAGGAAAGCTGCAGAAATAGCTGTGGCCCTTGTGGAGTGAGATCTGATACTTGTAGGTACAGTTTTACCATAGGTTCATAGGTTCATAGGTTTATACTAGGCTATCTGCCCCAAGGCATTTATAAGCCTAGCCCGAATTTTTGTGGCTTACGCCACCCCTTATATGAAAAAATACTGTACCCATTAGTTTGTTGTGCCTCTGTCCAGCAGTGACACAGAGATGATTCCCGGGGTAAACCTACGATCTCTCATCCACAGGTCAAGATTTCTCTTGAACAGAGCCAGCGAGGTGCTCTGTCTCACATGGACCGGGACTCTATTCCACAGCATAGGGAGTCTCTGAGTGATAAATCTATCCCTCCAGCACGTCCTATTTATATCCGTGCTAAGGTTTAAGTCGCTTGCTCTAGTGGTTTTGGTGGATTTGGATTTTTTGAGGTGGAGCATGTCCATTAATTCCGGGTTGGACATGGCCTTGTATGTCAGGCACATGTCACCTCTGAGCAGACGGTATGCGACTGAATAGAGCTGGAGTTTCTTCAATCTGGCAGCATATGACAGATTTTGGAGTCCCTTTATCCTTTTGGTGAGAAACATTTGGGGTCTCTCCAATTGCTGCAGATGTCGGGCGAGATGCATCCCGAATGGGGCATTGTACTCGATCATTGGTCTGATAAGTGAAGAGTACAGGGGAACAATGACCTCACTAGATCTGGATGTGAATCCCTTCATGATCAGGTGGGCAATGTAGAAGGTCTTTCTAACCACTTTAGCAACGTGAGTGTCAAAAGAAAGGCCACTGTCAACCTGGGTCCCCAGGTCCCTGATAACCTCTTCTGTGCTTAGTGGATTGCCACCTATATGGTAGCTTGGGGTTACCTTGTTTTTCCCGAAGGGTATGACTATACATTTTTTGGCATTTAACTTCAGGCCATGGCTCTGGCACCAGCTATCTGTTTCCGTGAGTCCCTTCTGAAGGATATCCGTGTCCGATGCACTTTCCACTATGGCGCCCAGTTTGCAGTCGTCTGCAAACTTTGTCAGCCAAAGACCTCCCATGTTGGCCTGTACTTCTGAGAAGTAGATGCCGAACAACAGAGGGCCAAGGACCGAGCCCTGTGGGACACCACTTGTGACCGGCTTGGAGTCTGACATAGCGCCAGCAACTCTAACCCTGTGGGTTCTGTCCTTAAGCCAGTTTGCAACCCATCTTGTGACATATGGGTTTACATTTAAGCTGGTAAGTTTTTTACAATACCGAGTGGGGTATTGTGTGGCCTTTCAAGGTCAAGGTAGGCTGTATGGACTGCCTTTCCCTCATCAATGGCCTTGGTGACTGTTTGAAGAAGTCGACCAAGTTCAAAAGGCATGATCTTCCCTTGACAAAAGCCAAACTGGGTCGGGTCCAATGTCTGCAAGTCCCCTATATCTTTGTTTATGAGCTCCATTATGATCCTCTCCATAGCTTTGCAGACTAGACTTGTTAAGCTTATGGGGCGGTAATTACCAGGGTCCGTAGAGGCACCACCTTTGTGGAGTGGGACCACAGTTGCCGTACGCCACTCCTTGGGCACGTATCCTGTGGTAAGGCTGAGATTAAACAGCTGCCTTATGTGCGGGTTTAATTCCTCATTTAGCTCGTGTAGCACACAGCCGGGGACACCATCCGGTCCCATTAATGCTGTGTTTTTAGCTTTAGAGAGAGCAGCTGGCATAAAGGAAGGGTTGGTTCATAAGGAAACTCTGTCCTGATGGAAAATGATGAAAGGTTGCACAGCCATGAGGGCTTGTAGTTCCGAAACCCTGCGTGCTGAGATGACAGCCAGAAGGAAGGCTGTTTTCCATGACAAATATTGCAGTTCTGTTGAAGCAGCTGGCTCAAATGGAGGCAGGGTCAGTTTTTCTAAAATGAAGTTGAGGTCACAAGCAGGTACTGGTGGCTTCCTTGGGGGTTTTATATTCTTAGCCCCTCTGAGGAACTGTCTTAAGAGAGGATGAGAGAATAAAGGAGGATCAGTGTTGTATTGTGCAAAAATGGCTGAAGCATGGATCTTGATGGAGGAGAAGGAAAGTCCACTGTTTAACATCTCAGCGAGGTACTGTAATATTTGAGGTAAATTTAGTACCCCAGGATTCTGTCCCTTTTTCTGATTCCAGGCACAAAACCATTTCCATTTGGCAGAGTAGGCTTTTCTAGTAGAAGGCCTTCTGGCCTCCAAGATGACATCCTGCACCTCCTTGGAGAGGAGGGTCTGTTGGGAAATCAAGGAATTCTCCATGCGGCTAGATTGAGGGTTTTCAGCTGACTGTGAAGAGTTTTGAAGTTGTGCTGGGTCAACAGAAGAGGCACTAGAGTCAGGATCCATGGTGGGGAATGCGTCAGGCTCCTCAGGAGTGGATACCAGTGTTGTCTTGGCCAGTCTGGAGCAATGAGAATCATCTTTGGCCTGTCTGCTCTGGCTTTTAATAGAACTTTGGGCAGAAGAGGAAGAGGTGGAAAGGCATAAACTGTCAATGTTGTCCAATTGAAAGAGAGTGCGTCCACTTTCCACGCCTGTGGATGATAGGTCCTTGAGCAGAATTTTTTCAATTGGTAATTTCTGTGGATAGCAAAGAGATCTATGTCTGGACTTCCCCATGTCTGAATTATCTTTGCGAAAACTTGAGGATGCAACTTCCATTCGTGTGGATCTGTCATATTTCTGCTTCGGTTGTCTGCCAGCGTGTTTTCCTTCCCTGGCAGGAATTGGTTCATATGTTAGTTCATGTTAGTAGTACTAAGCTAACTGGCCTTGTGAGCCATTTTAAGCCTAGCCAATTATCTCTTGTGAGACTCAAACCCTGCACTTTGTGTTTGTAAGGCAAACACTTTAACCATTAGGCCACCTTCCCATACCCCCCAATTGTGCTTGAAGTTGGATTTGCAATTCCAGAGCCGTGTTCCAAAGAGACATGGCTAGTCTGCACAGGGGGTATGAATGAGTTCCTCCCTGTTTGTTTATGTACCACATCACTGTGGTGTTGTCCGTCCTTATCAATAGCTGGCCTGGATGCAGTAGGTCTTTGAAGGCCATAATAGCATTTTTCACTGCTAGCATTTCCTTTTGATTGATGTGTAGGTGCTTTTCTTTTTGGGACCATTTGCCCTGAATGCACTGATCTGTCATGTGCGCCCCCCAGGTGCAGTCCGGGGCGTCTGTTGTGATGATTTGATCTGCTTGAGGCATGCAGAAGGGGAGACCTATGTTTCTTTGGCATGCTGATGCTTGAGCCCACCACAGAAATTCCTTTTGGAGACATGGAATGAGTGGCATAATTGTTTCCAAACTGTGGCTGTGTTGAGACCATAAGTTTTTTAGGTACCATTGAAGTTTCCTCATATGCAGCTTTGCACATGGGATTAGCAGGATGCAAAATGCCATGAATCCCAGAGCCTGCAGGACTTTCCTTGCAGTCAGCCTGGTGAAGGTTGCCATTTTTCTGAAGTATTGAGATAGTTGCCCTTGCTTCTCTGGTGTGAGGTAGGCCATCTGGGTGTTTGTATTCAAGCTGGCACCCAGGAAAATTATTGCTTGAGAGGGCATTAGTTTTAATTTCTTTTTGTTGACTGTGTATCCCAGAAAGTTCAACAACTTTATTATAAATGCCAGGTGTTTCAGAAGTATGTGCTTGCTGTCCGCTTGGATCAGGCAGTCGTCCAGATATGGGTATATTTGTATCCCTTGAAGTCTGCAGAAGGCAATTACTGATGCCAGGCATTTCGTGAACACTCTGGGCGCAGTAGATAAGCCAAAGGGCAATGCAGAGAATTGATAATGGGTTGAACCTGCAAGAAATCTGAGGTATCTTCTGCAATTTTGTCTGATAGGGACATGCAGGTATGCCTCCTTGAGGTCCAATGTTACCAGCCAAGACTCCTTGCCCAGCATGGGAAGAAGCTGCTGTAATGTGAGCATCTTGAATTTTGGTACGAGTAAATATGTGTTTAGGATGGATAGGTCCAAAATAGGTCTCCAATCTTTGTCCTTCCTTGGTACCAGGAATAGTCTGGAATAAAAACCTTGACCCTGTTCTTGTGCAAGTACCTCTTGAATAGCTTTCATGTCCATGAGAGCTGAAATTTGTTTTTGTGCCTCTGCCCTTTGATTTTGTGGCAGGTTTGGCATGCCTCTCATTTTTGGAAGGGTGTGAAAGTGAAATCTGTAGCCTCTGTCTGTAATGTCCAGGATCCATTTGTCTTTTGTGACAATATGCCATTTTTTTGAAAATAATGCCAGTTTTCCGCCTAAAGGTGCTGCCATTAAAGCTTTGCTTGGCATGCAAAGGGGAAAGTCATTATGTCTGCTTTCTGAATGGCTGTGATCTATCCTCTCCACCTCTTGGTGTAGGTGCTTGCCATTGTCTGGCTCTGAATGATCCTTGAGATTGCCCTCTACCTCTCGGGCGCCTGTATCTACCTCTTTGAGGTCTGTCCGTGGCTGGAAAGGACCAATTTTTTGAAGGCCAGTTTCTGCTGAAACGTGGAGGTTGTACCTGTAGGAAATCTTTCACTGTTTGCATTGATCTTGCCTTTTCCTCCATTTTCTTTAATACCTCCTCAGCTTTAACACCAAACAATACATCTTTTTGAAGAGATGCATCTAGTAATTTAGCTTTGACATGATCTGGTAAGGTTTGCTCTTTGAGCCAAGCATGTCTACGTATGACAGACTCTGTAACAGCAGCTCTACATGAGGCCTCTAAAGCATCAAAACCACATTGCAAGGTATGTTTACCCACTTGCTCTGCACTATGCAACAAATCCCGCAACTCCTTCAAGTCTGGTTGCTCAGGCTGTGTCATTTTGCTTTTCAACTGAGATAACAAAAACTGTTGATACTTTAACATATGGAACTGACAGTTTAATGCCCTCATGGTTAAAGTGGCCGAGGTGTATACCTTTTTCCCCCCACCTTTCTAAAGCTCTGGAATCTCTCTCTGAAGGTAATGGGTTTTTGGCAGTAGAGGCCTTAATTCCCTTGGGACCCTGTGAAATAGTTTCTGGGTCAGCAGCATAGCTTTTGTATAAGAATTGGTGTGAATCAGGAACCCGGTAATACCTGTCAGGTTTAACAGGAGCTGGAGGTAAAGAATCTGGGTTAAGGCTGGCCTCTGTGTACACATCCTAGATGTCCAAGACAGGAGGGATAGCCAGAGGCCTGTGCTGAGGAAGCAAGAGAAAATACCTGAGCCTTTTCTTGGAATCTGAGTAATCTTGGCCTTCCCAGTGGAAGTGTTCCCTCAAGGTATGCAAGGTTTCCCCAAAAGAATAGTCCTCAGGGGGTGAGACAGAGGGAATGGACTCCTCCGCATCAGAATCTTCAAAAGGGGAATATGAATATTCCTGGTCCTCAGAATGTTCTGAGGTAATAGAGGCCTGGTCTGAGGAAGGGTAGTCTTCCTCCAATCTGGGCCTTTTGTCCGAGGGGAGTTGAGAACCCCCGATAAGATTAATCAAATCCTCAGCCATTTTGAGCATCTGTTTTTTAGGCATGGGGCCTTGAGAGGGGCTCTGTGGAGCTTGTCTTTTAGTTTTCATGGCTGCTTTAGATTTTGTGAAAGCCTTAATGGAAAAAGAAGAAGGTCTGAAGACACCTTGAGAGGTGGCAGGCCTGTCTAAACTCTGAGTTTCCCTGCCAAGAGTGGTGTCGGTATCTGTAGTCGGGGTGGGGGCCGAGGAGCCTGCGAACTCGGGCACAGAAGACACCGGTAAAGAAGCGTCCTCGGTACTCAGGGGCTGCGTAGGCGCCTCGCTGAGAACCGGAGCACCTGGAGCCGGCTTTAGCGTGGTGTCGGTAGAAGTCGCGGACCTCGTATGTCGGTCCTTATCTTTGTGTCTTTTACTCAAAACAGGAGTCAGAGTATCCGACGACATAATGTAATTAAATTTTTTACCAAAATACTGTTGGGCGAACTCCGCCTGATGCTTAATAGTGCGTTTGTTGAATCTAGCACAAAAACGACAGGCTGAGACGTCGTGGTCTGGGCCTAAGCAAGAAATGCAGAAGGAATGGAAATCCTTATGCGGTATTTGCTTCCCACATGAAATGTAATTATTAACTTTGTCTGACATCGGTCTGAGGCAAGAAAAGTTTCCCCAACGGGGTACTTAGCTTTCAAGAAGACTTCGGCTGAAAAATATTCGTAATCTCAGGAGCTGGCCGACCGGCACTTGCGAACTGCTTCTACTTCGGGCACCGCGCGGCAAGAAAGACTGAAGAAAATGGCGTCGGCTGGTTCTTTTATACCCCTGCCGCACTGACGTCAGGGAAGAAGCGATGACATCAGACGCCGGACCTAGACTTTGGAATTTGGCCGACCGAGGATCCGCCTGACGGCAGGATAACCCTTCTGTTATGACTACAGCTGTATGCACGATGAACATCTCTATTCACTGATGAAGGCTGGGTAGCCGAAACCGGTATGAAAATGAACATAAATATTTGAAAATGAATACTGAATAAATATTTATTGTTTACTTCAGATTCCAGTGTCTTAGTATTGTGATTGCTGGCCGTTGGTGTTTGATCTGTCTGTGAGAAAGTCAAGAATCCAGTTACAAAGTGGAGTGTTGGCGCCTAGTTGGAGTAGCTTCATTATCAGATGAAGAGGGATGGCCATGTTAAAAGCAGAGCTGAAGTCAATGAATAATACCCTTGTGTAGGTGTTTTTATTCTCAAGGTTTTCCAGTGACAGATGGCGTGCTAGAGAGATGGCATCTGTCATGGAGCGGTTTGCTCGTTAAGCAAACTGCAGAGGATCATGATCAGCAGGCAGCTCAGATGTTATGGCGTCCTTGACCAGCTTTTCAAAACACTTCATCACTGTGGAGGTGCCGGCTACAGGACAGTAGTCATTTAGGCAAGATGGTGGAGACTTCTTTAGTAATGGAATGATTGTTGTATCCTTGAAGAATTTAGGAACTATTTGCTGACTCAGAGTGTTATTGAAGATATCCATGAGGACATTTGTTTCACTGCGCAGTCTCTGAGCACATGCCCTACGATGATGTCAGGCCCAGCTGCTTTTCTCAGATTTAACTCTGAGCAGTGCCCTCTGGATAACAGCTGGGTTGAGGGTGAGCATCTTCTCATTATGGATGATGGGTATTTTTTCTTTGCTGTTGTTCTATTCCCTTGTAAGATTTGAGATTTAAGATTTGACTGCAAGAATGCTGATCTATCTGTGAAGACTAAATAAAATAGCTACCGTAAAAACTACACAAGTCGCCTTAAGTTAGCTATGGTCAGCTGTGGGTCAAATTTGCTTGTATCCCAATCTAAGTCATATATCTAAACAGGGCACAAGTAAATTAATGCACTGCATGGAGTGCCAAGATTACATTCCCTTCGTTAAGTGTCTTTCTGACATCAGAAAGATATTCAACAAGTTTTTGTTAGTCGACTGGCAGGTAGTCAGAATATGGTGGGGTACTGGAGAAAAATCATGGGGCTGTGAGGAATAGAAAGTTTTTCCTTTTCCTCATTGTTGCGGAACTGTGATCTCAGAGGTTATATATGAAGAGATGTGGAGGTGTGAGCAGGCGTGTCACCTGCAAAAAATATTTCACACATTTGCTGTACTTTCAACAGGTGCCCCAGTTAATGTTTTACTTTAGTCAGATCGAATTCTGTCCACTGTATCTGTTGATCACTTGACATAAAATCTCCTAAATAAACCTTCAGCCTGTGCTATATGAGAGACTGCAGAAACGTGATCAGTAAGCCATGAAGCACTGCAGAGACAAATGACAGCCATGTTAAACATTTTAAAGTGTAGTCCAGGAAGTTAATAGCACCGCTGTGAAATACATGCAAGTGCAAATCTGTGCAACAGCCAGGTCCTCAAGAGGAAGATTCAAATGATCACCAAGATGCTTTGCTGACACATTTCCAACTACATTTTACTTTGTTTGGCTTATAACAGCCAATACACTTTTGGCAAGCCATGCAGCAAAAAAAGTACTCGTCATAACATTCCATCTGAGTTATTGCTTTTCATTTGTCTTCAACCTGTGGGACACGGATCTGGGACGGATCCGACTCAGCTGCCTTTTACCAGCATTGGATCCGAGCTCCAAGCTCCTCCTCTACCCATAATGCCCCTGTCTCCTTCCTCCCTTCAGATCGAGTTTGCTGCTCCCCATAGCACCCAACCTGACTCAATGCCTTACCCCTTGGTAAAATTACCCAGAGAGTAACATAAGAAATTACCAGATATGCCAAAGGAAAGGGCCATGTCTCTTCAGCCAGATAACCATGCAGCCCACATAAGGCAGGGGAAGGAGGGAGGGATGGTTGAAGACAAATGAAAAGCAACAACTCAGATGGAACATCATAGTGAGTACACAACTTCTTTATCTGAAGTTGTTGTTTTCATTTGGTCTTCAACCTGTGGGACAGAGTCCCCAGCTACCAAAAACCCAGGAGGTCCTCATGGAAGGATATTCCGTAGCATGGCAGAGCCAAAGGATGCCCTGCTTCTGGATAGAAGGTCCAACTTGTAATGGGAAATGAAAGTATGTGAAGATGCCCATGTAGCTGCAGAGCAAAAGTCATCCAAAGAAACTCTGGACCAAAAGGCAGCTGAAGTAGCCATAGACCTAGAAGAATGCGCCTTAACATGATCTGGCAGAGATAATCCTTTGGTTGAATACACCAGGAGTATGCACCGAGAGATCCAACGAGCAATGCTGACCTTCGATACAGGATTCCCTAAAAAGGGCTTAGAGTAGGAAACAAAAATTTGATTAGATTTCCGAAAAGGCCTATTTTCTCTGCAAATAAAACTGTAACGGTCTATGAACATCTAGCAGGTGCAATTTATATTCTCCCTTACTCTGAAAGATTGGAAAGAAAACAGGGAGATTGATAACCTGATTAATGTTTGATTCTGAGGCCACTGTCAGAGGGAAGGAAGGATTAGTGCATAAGGACACCCTGTCTTTATGGAAGATCATATAAGGAAGCTTAATCGATAAGGCTTAAAGCTCCGACACTCTTTTAGCTGACGTAATGGCACTCAGGAAGGCTGTTTTCCAAGACCGGAACTGCAAATCCACTGAAGCAGCAGGTTCAAAGGGGGAAGAAACCAAGGCTTGGAGGACCAAAGCAAGGTCTGAAGGAGGCATCGGGTCCTTGACTGGTGGCTTAAGAAGAAAAGTGCCTTTCAAAAAAGCTTTACAGAGCTTAGAAAAAGATAGGCAAGCTGAATTATCCTGATGTGGAAGTTAGAAATAGCCTCCAGCTGAACATTAACCATAGTAAAGCTGGCATCCTGTTGAAATATACCTGCCAAAAACTCTAAAATAGCAGCCACTGGGGCAGTAAAGGGATCCATGTCACTCTGAGATGCCCAAATTGAAAAACACTTCCACTTGCTAGAATAAACTTTCCTAGTGGAAGACTTATGAGTAGCTACCAATATCTTCTTAACACGAGAAGATAGTCCAGGAGTCCTAACTATCATGGGAAATGAAGCAGCCAAGTGGTAAGCTTCAGGCTGGACAGATCTGGATGTGGAATTCCTGAGGGGTGTAAAATTAGATCTGGAAGGGGATCCAGTGTCCAGGGAGGACATACTGCATGAGACCACAGAGAAGGGAACCATACTTGGTGAGGCAAGAAGGGGGCAATGAGGATGACTGAGGACCCCAGGCTTTGAGCTTTCTGAATGAACTTTGGAATTAGGGGAAGTGGAGGGTAAGCATAGAAGACCTGAGAGGGCCAAGCATGAGACACAGCATCTCTGGCGGACTCCCCCATTAGGGGGTTCAGAGCAAAAAACTTGCTGCACTTCGCATTGGAAGGAGAAGCAAAGAGATCGCAGCAAGGCTGACCCCACATTAGAAAGATCAGTTTCACTACTGAAGGATTCAAGGACCACTCGTAAGGTATCAGGATAGACCTGCTGAGCCTGTCCTCTAGAATGCTGGACCTCCCCGGAATGTGCACTGTCACCAGAAAAAGGTCGGTGGAGATCACTCACTCCCACAATCTCATGGCTTCGTGACAAAGGGGATAAGATCTGCTTCCCCCTGTTTGTTGATGTACTAGACTACTGACATGTTGTCAGTCTGGATGGCAATCATATCTAGGGGAAGATGGGCATGAAGAGCTTGCAAAGCCAATAGCACTGCCCTCATCTCCAGGACATTGACATGCAACTGGGTCTCCAGGGAAGACCACGTGCCTTGGACTGTCCTTCTCAAGCAATACCCTCCCACCTGAGTAGAGAGATGTCTGTGGTCATCATGGTCAGCGAGGAGGGAATAATAAATGGACGATCCGAAAACAGGTCCAGGGATTGAATCCACCAGAGAAGAGAATCCCAGCAGGCTCGAAATAGACACACAGGATGAGACAATGGTAGATCTAGAAACTCTCTCTGGACTGCTAGAGTTCTTTGGAGCATCCTCATGTGTAACCGAGCTGTGGGTAAAAGGGTGATCGTGGCTGCCATGGACCCCAACATCCTTAAGACAAATTCCACTGGGGGAGATTGGGCTTAAAGGATGTACAAGACATGATGTTTTAGGGACTGAAGTCTGTCTGGTATCAAAAAGACCTTGATCTGAATGGTGTCTAACTGAGCTCCAATGAAATCCAGAAACTGAACTGGTTCTAACGGGGATTTGTTGAGATTTATGGTGATGCCCAGCTGGTGGATGGTCTGGATAAGGAAATCCTTGGCTTGGCAGAGTTGATGCCTGGAGTGAATGGAAAGGAGCCAATCATCCAGGTAGCGGAAAACTTGGAAGAACTGCAGCCATAGATGAGCTGCTACCACTGCCATGACTTTGATGAACACCCTGGGGCCTGTGGTGAGACCAAAAGGTGGCTCTCAACTGCTAATGATTGGCCCCCAGCCGGAAGTAGAGGAACCTCCGAGAGCATCTGTCCATTTTGATATGATAGTACATGTCCTGGAGGTCCACCGAGCATATCCAGTCATTCTTCTGCAGGAAGGGCAGGATAGATTGGAGTGTGACCATCAGGAATTTCATCTTGGCAACTGCCAGGTTTAGAGGGTGACAGATCCAGGACTGGTCTTAAGTCTCCTGACTTCTTTGGCATTAAAAAGGACCTGGAATAGATGCCTAATCCAGACTGGTCGGGGGGGGGGGGGGGAGGCTGGATGACTCGGTTTTTGAGAAGTTTGGAGATTTCCACTGCTGCATCCTCCCTTTGTACTGGTAGAACATCCGAGAGGTGTTTGAGGGGGAGTGGTCTCTGTGTGAAGGGGACTGAATATCCTCTGGATATGATGTCCAACACCCAGCGATCGTCTGTGATGGACACCCAGGCCATTGAGTGTAGCGAAAGTCAACCCCTGACAGGCTCCAGAGATGAGCAACTGGGCAACCCTTCAGGGCTGCTGTGCAAGCCTGTCCAGGAAAGAATCCCAAGACAGTACAGTTGTGTACACTTACCATAAATGTAGATGTTCGAGTGTATTCACTGTTGCAGTCATTACATTTGGATAATCTGCTTGCAGGTTACCCTCATTCGGCCTGATTAACAAAGTCTTGGGTCCTGCGTCGGTTGCTGCCCCTTCTTCCATGACATCAGTTCATCAGGGGTATAAAACATGCAGCCGACGCCATTACATCAGTTTTTCTTGTCCCAGATGTCAGGTGCCCCCTTAATGGGGAGCAAATAAACATAAAAACCACAAAGGTATACTTCCAACAAAAAGCAAATACACCAAAAAGGCTTTTAA
This sequence comes from Protopterus annectens, assembly GCF_019279795.1. Taxonomy (NCBI): domain Eukaryota; kingdom Metazoa; phylum Chordata; order Ceratodontiformes; family Protopteridae; genus Protopterus; species Protopterus annectens. The sequence continues at coordinate 277,360,621 of NC_056742.1, read as the reverse complement.
GCATAGTAAAGGAAAGTAGAGGTATATCCAGAAGAAGTTAGGGGGCTGGAGGGATGGTAACCACGACTGCAACAGTTAATACACTCGGACATCTACATTTATGGTAAGTGTACACAACTATATTATGTTCTTCGTGTTTCACTGTTGCAGTCATTACATTTGGGTATATTCCCAAAGTTATAGTTGGGAGGAGGAGTTTATATCACATTAGGGCCAGCTATAAGGCCCTGCAAGACAGCAGTGGCAAAGCTAGCTCTGGATTTAGAGAAAATTGGCAAATGATAATGCTTGGTGAAAGTATGTACAGAACTCCAGATAGCAGCTTCTAGGATGTCCCTGGTAGGAACACCTCTGAGAAAGGATGCAGCCCTGGTGGAGTGAGATCTGATCCCCTGGGGGATAGGTTTTCCATGATGCTTAAAGCAGAAATTAATGCAATGGCTTATCCATTAATAACCGTTTTGTTTTGAAATAGCCTTCCCCTCTGCCCCTGCAGCAAATGCTATCAGCAGTTGTTCAGATGTTCTTCGAGGTCTAGTCCTGTCCAAGTAGAATCTAAGTTGTCTGTGCACCTCCAAGGAATGTAGAATCCATTCCCCTTTGTTCTGTGGAATGGGAAAGAAGGTTGGCAAATTAATGGACTGATTTAAGAGCCACACTGGATACCACCTTGGGCATGAAGGATGGATTGGTCCTGAGTGACACCCTGTCAGCATGAAAGACGATGAAAGGCTCCACTGCCATAAGGGCCTGTAATTCAGATATCCTTCTAGCTGAAGTGATTGCTAAAAGGAAAGCTGTTTTCCAAGAATGAAATTTTAAGTCTGCAGTAGCAACTGGCTCGAAAGGAGGCAGAGTGAGTTTCTCCAATACAAAGTTAAGGTCCCAGGCAGGGGTTGGAGCTCTCCTGGGTGGTCACAAACTTTTGGCCCCTCTGAGGTACTGCTTGAGCAAAGGATGAGAGAAAAGGGGAGGTTCTGTGTTACAATGAGCTGAAATGGCTGAGGCATGGATTTTAATGGAGGAAAAAGACAGTCCTTGTGAAGCATCTCAGTTAAGTATTGCAAAATCTGAGGTAAATTGGGCGCTGCTGTTCTCATCCCTTGAGATTGGTTCCAGGCACAGAATAGTTTCCATTTTTCAGCATAAAACTTTCTAGTACTGGGCCTCCTTGCCTCTAAGATGACATCCATCACAGGTTTGCTGAAAGATGATAAGGGTGAGTTTAAGTAATTAGCCAGGCTGCGAGGTTCAATGTTGGAAGCTGAGGGTGCAGAATCTGGTTCTCCTGCAGAGACAGCAGGGAAGGGGTCTGAGGCAGGTGCCATGGAGATAACTGCGACACACTGCGCAGAAGGGGGTACCAGTGTTGGTGCGGCCAGTCTGGAGAAATCAAAATCATCCTTGGTTTGTCCTGTTTGACTTTTAGTAGAACTTTGGCGAGCAGAGGCAGCGAGGGGAAGGTGTAGGCTGATAGTTTTTTCCTGCTGAAGGACACAGCATCCACTTTCCAGGATTGTTTGTGGGGAGTCCTTGTGCAAAACATATCCAATTTATAGTTCTGGTGGGAGGCAAATAGGTCTATGTCTGGGCTCCCTCATTCGCTTGTCAACATCTTGAAAATCCTTGGGTTCCAGCTTCCACTCACGTGGGTCCATGAGGTTTCTGCTTAGTCCGTCTGCCAGTGTATTTAATTTTCCTGGCAGGAATTGATCTTGTAGGTGCACTTAGTATCTCAAAGATGTGTTCCACAATGCCATGGCTAGTCTGCAGAGGGAGTAGGAATGTGTACCCCCCTGCTTGTTTATGTACCACATAACCGTGGTGTTGTCCGTCTTTACCATTAGTTGTCCTGGAAGAATGTAGTCTTTGAAGGCTGTCAGAGCATTCTGTACAGCTAACATTTTTTTTTGCTTGATATGTAGGTGCATTTGACTTGGGTTCCATTTGCAGTGAATGCACTTCCCTGCCAGGTGAGCCCCCCATGCATAGTCTGATGCATCTGTTGTTAGGGTTTGGGTGGCAGGGGGTAGTGTAAATGGTAGTCCCTTGTTTTGGTGGCAGGCCTCTGCCCACCAGAGGAACTCTAGGCATAGGCAAGGTATGATAGGAATCACTGTTTCTAGGCTGTGAGAATGTTGACTCCATAGGCTTTTTAGATACCACTGTACTATCCTCATATGCAGTCTTACATATGGAATTAGAAGAATGCAGGAGGCCATGAACCCAAAGGCTTGCAGTATTTGTCTTGCAGATAGCAGGGTTTTTGTGGCCACTTGTTTGAAATAGGTTATCAAATGAATTTGCTTTTCTGGCATGAGGTACGCCATCTGGGAAGTTGTATTCAAGCTTGCTCCCAGGAATGTAATTTGTTGACAGGGTACTAGCTGTGATTTCTTTTCATTTATGGTGTACCCCAGACAAGTTAGAACCCTTTTTACAAATGCCAGATGATTCAAAAGAATGCCCTGGCTTTCTGCCTGAATTAGACAATCGTCCAGGTATGGGTATATTTGAATACTTCTTTGCCTGCAAAATGCAATAACTGGAGCCAGGCACTTTGTGAATACCCTGGGCACAGTAGACAAGCTAAAGGGCAGTGCAGGGAACTGATAATGCATGTAGCCTGCTTTGAAGTGTAGGTATCTTCTGCAAGATTCCCTGATTGGGATGTGCAGGTATGCTTCTTTTATATCTAGCGTTGCCAACCAGGCATCTTTGCCTAGCATAGGAAGTAATCGGTGAAGAGTCAGCATCTTGAATTTTGGAATCTCCAAAAAGGTGTTTAGAGTAGACAGATCCAGGATTGGACGCCATGATTTGTCTTTTCTGGGTACCAGGAAAAGTCTGGAGTAGAAACCTTGTCCCTTTTCCTCTTCTGGTACCAGTTGAATATCCCCCATGCTTAAGAGAGAAAGGACTTGTTTTTGAGCCTCTGCCGACTGATTTGGGGGCAGGTCCAGCCACACATTTGGTGTTGGCAATGTATGGAAATGAAATCTGGATCCTTGGGAAACTATATTTAAAACCCATTTGTCCTGGGTTATGAGTTCCCAGTTCTTTGCATGATGAGCAATCTTTCCCCCCAAAGGGGTGGTCAGAAGATAACTGCTTGGAAATTTTAAAAGGAAGTCATTGAGACTGTTTACCATAGGGGGTTGTCTTGTTATTCACAGATTTGGAAGTGGAGGCCCCCCACTGCTTAGTTCTGAGAGTCCCCTGGGACTGAAACCTGGGATTTTTGATGTGTCTGGGTTTGGCTTGAGAAGACCTGGAAGGGACTGGAAAGGACCAGTTCTTAGTAGGCCAGTGCCTACTAAATCTAGGAGGTTGCACTTGTAAAAAATCTTTAACAGTTTGCATAGATTTAGCTTTGTCTTCCATCTTTTTAAGAACTTCTTCAGCCTTGTTGCCAAACAGGCGGTCCTGATTTAAAGGAGCATCCAGCAATTTAGCTTTAACAAGATCAGGCAAAGATTGCTCCTTAAGCCAAGCATGCCTTCTAAGCACAGACCCAGTAACAGCAGCCCTGCAAGAGGCCTCTAAAGAATTAAAACCACATTGCAAAGTATGCTTTCCAACTTGCTCAGCAGAATGCATTAAGTCCTGTAAATCTGTATTTTCCACACAGTCAGGAATCTACATAATTTTCTGTTTAAGCAGTCCAATGGCATGTTGCTGATATTTTAATATATGAAATTGGCAGTTTAAAGCTCTGATTGCTAAGGTTGCTGAAGTATAAACCTTTTTACCCCATCTATCCAGCACCCTGGAGTCTATCAGAAGGAGTAGGATTTTTAGCAGTAGAAGCCTTAATGCCCTTGGGCACCTGAGAAATAGTCTCTGGATCTGCAATAGGATTTTTGAAAAGAAACTTGTGGGACTCAGTAACCCTGTAGTATCTGTCAGGTTTACTAGGAGTAGGAGGCAGGGAATCAGGGGCCAAACTGGATTTCGAGAAAACATCATCAACAATGTCTAGTACAGGAGGAATAGCCAAAGGCCTATGCTGAGGTAGAAGAAGGAAATCCCTAAGCCTCTTTTTTGAATCAGAAAATTCCTTGCTTTCCCAGTAAAAATGCTCCCTTAAAGTATGTAAGATTTCCCCAAAAGAAAAATCCTCAGGAGGGGAAGCAGAGGGAATAGAATCCTCTGAATCAGAATCCTCATAAATAGGTAAGGACAAATCCAGGTCATCAGAAGAATCAGAAGAAACAGAATCCTGATCAGAAGATTCATAATCAAGCTCAACCCTAGGCCTCTTGGGGGGGGGGGTTTGACTACACATGCTTAGAGTTATTAGATCTTCAGTCATTTTTATCATTTGTTTTTTAGGCATAGAGGCATGACCATGTGGCCTGGGCATCGGTTTTTTAGACATGGATCGAGATTTAGGCCTTAGTAATGAAGGAGTTGTCGATTTAATATGCAAGTCTGTAGGCCTGAATACACCCTCAGAAGCCAGTGCCTGCACGGCGGCTCTGGACCCATCCAAGGTAGAGACATCCGCGGGTTCCATAGTTGAAGTATTTCGCAGCATACCGGACTCCGAATGGGTCTCAGTAGAGGCCTGCGAATCAGAAGTAGTGGGTATCAGGGGCTGCAAAAGCACCTCACTGAGTACCGGCGAACTGGTGACTGGCTTAGGAGAAGCGTCATCAGCAGTTTTGGACCTAGGCGGCCTGTCTCTTTCTTTGCGTTTTTTCGGAATCCCGGTAGTCAGATGGCTAACCGATGACATTTCTGGATAATTAAACAGAGAACCAAAATATTTAGAGGCAAAAATATACCGATGACGAATAGTGCACTGATTAAATAAAGCACAAAACCGAAGGCAAGATATGTCATGGTCAGGGCCTAGGCAAGGAATACAGTGCGAATGAAAATCTTTATGAGGTATTTGCTTTGCACAAGTAATGCAATTATTAACTTTTACTGACATCGGTAAGGAGCAAGAAAAAGTTTCCCCAATGGGGTAATTAGCTTTAAGTTGAAGACTTCGGTTCTGAAACTCGAAAATGAAAATTTCAGGAGTCAGCTGACTGGCACTTGCGAACTGCTTCTGCTTCGGTCACTGCACGGCAAGAAAGACTGATGTAATGGCATCAGCTGCATGTTTTATTCCCCTGACAACCTGACGTCATGGAAGAATGGACAGCAACTGATGCAGGACCCAAGACTTTGTTAATCAGGCCGACTGAGGGCAACCTGCAAGCAGATTACCCAAATGTAATGACTGCAACAGTGAAACATGAAGAACATCCTTGGTTCTTTGGGCCCCCTCTGCTGCGAGGGCGGCATCTGTCAAATCCCCCTCTGCCTCAGGGGGAAGGGAAGTCCTGAGCATCCTGGGAATAACTCTGAGACTACCGGAACCAGATCTTCTTCACCCCTCGCTGATTCCTGGAGAAGGTTCGTTGAGGGGTTGAGATGCAGATTCCGACAGCAGACAGAGTCTTCTGATTCCTTCTCACTTTGGACCGGTATGTCACATACTGTCTTTCCAAAGAGAATGGAACCATCATATGTGGCATGTGGAAAAGACGGCTCTGAAAAAGTAAAAAGTTGGAGCCAGGCATGACATCTGATGGCAACGCCTGCTCCAGCTGCTCTAATGATGCCTTCAGTAGCGTGAGATAGAAGCTGCATAGAGGTATTGCCAATGGAGGTGAGGGTGACCATCCTAGAGGAGAAAACATTCTTTTCCTCCACCGACATGGACCCTGGGGTAGACTCGGTGACCGCTTTAACTAGGTGTCACTGAAGCCTAATCATGTGTGCCATGTAGTTCAGCGCACGTACCAAGAACGTTGCTGAAGCGCAGACCCGCTTCCCAAAATGGTCCATGGTCCTAGACTCTTGGTCCAGTGGATGGACTGTGGAGCTCTCCTGCGTGAGCTCCTTCTTGGTGTCCACTGCCACCACCATGGCATTGACAGGGGATCCCTTTGACCAGTGCGGTTTACTGGATGGGGCACTGAGGATCTTATCAGGGCATTTGGGGATAGACTCCACCGTGTTGGGTTCCTTCCACACCTGAGATGTTGCAAGATCCATCAGGGTATCTGTGGGAGGGACACTCAGGACATAGAGGGTCCTGCGCCAAATGCCTCCAGGAACACTGACTTGTCAGAGTTGGGCTTTTGAACAGCCCCCCCCCGTAAAGGATCTCCATAATGTCTCCAAAGGAGGCATCCTCTGGGGGTGACCGGGCAAACCCTCCCCTTCCATCAAGTCGGTGTCCTCTATGAGGGACTCTGGTGGGGAGTTTAAGTGCCTCTTTTCACATGTGTGTTTTTGAGGATCCTCTCCGGGGGGATCTCTGGGGAGAACTTGAAAATGTCCAACTGTGTGGGAAATCCCTGGGGCAGAGAGGCAGCAGGCTGTCCTTGGGAGCCAGGATGGCAGAATCAAGACCAGACACAGAGGGAGCCATGAAGGACTCTGATGACATAAGCATCAAGGGTCTCAATGCAACTGAGAGGACCATCTCCATCACGTTGAAAGCAGAAGGAGAATGCACCCCTGGAGCTGGGACCATGACTGGGCCCATAATCCTTTGAATCAACGGGGGGAGCCAAAGTCAAACCACCAGGCACCAAGACTCCGAGCAGAATGCTCAGCTCCAAAAACTCAGAGCCGACACCATCACGTTGGATCTGGCACTGAGACTACAGCTCTGAGAGCTGGTCAGAGCCGACCCACTCAGGGCAATGGTCGGCATCGGGGTACATGGCACCATCGGATCCGACCCCTAGATGCCGAGGAGCCGCGGGCCCAAAGACTCCGAAGCCGGGGGTCAGATTGGAGAAGGATCAGGATGAAGGCAGACTGCATGCCCCCAGCGCTGGAGGTGGAGAAGGCAGGCAAGACTCCCATCTGAATCTGTGTATAGATGAATCTCCGCATCATCCTGTCCACCTCAGCTTCACAGAGGCTGCGGGTGGACCTGGCAGAAGAGGCTACTGACACAGGCCTAGAGAGGTGGTGAGGGGAAGCTGACACTGGGAAATGGACCTGAGACCTCTGGCTCGAGGGAGAAGCAAGGAGAATGTAGCCGAGGGGGGGACTCGAGCTAGGGGCCGGGCAAAATTTTGCAGGCTGATTGGCTGAGGAAGCGCGGTTGGGGGACTGCTTCCTCAGCCTATCCCGGGGTCCTTATGTTTGTGCTTCTGTCAGTCCCTGGTCCTCTTGGGATGTTGAGTTCCAGAGGCTGGGGCAGAGGAAGCAGCAGAGAAAGCTGAAGTATAAGCTGGGGCCTCCATGGTAGGAGGAGGGTGGAGGTCCTTAAAGTTGAGCTTATTCCTCCTGTCGATCAGTGCACAGGGACTTCAACCCCACGCAGATTGACCAGGAGGAATTGAGGTGAGGGAGCTGAGGAGAGCTTGTGGCCACACTCTGAACACTTTCTGAACCCCAGTTTGGGTGTCTCAGCCATAGTAAATGGAAAGAAAGACCCAAAGCACTCACACACAAACTCTGGAGAAGAAATAGAGAGAGGAAAAGCAGAAGGGAAAAACTTTTTTTTTTTTTACCTAACGATCGACGCTTGAGCACTAGAAGAAGGAAAAGAGTGAAAGGGGAAATAGAAAGTTAGAAAAGTATAGCTAAAGCACCAAAAACACTTACCCAGAACTGCCTCGAGCACAGACCACGATGCTAGCATTAGACTCGGCAAACGAGATCTGAAGGAAGGAAGGAGAGAGGGGCATTATGGGTAGTGGGGAACTTGGAGCTCAGATCCAATGCTGGTAAAAGGCACCCGAGTCGGCTCCATCCCGGATCCGTGTCCCACAGGTTGAAGACCAAATGAAAACAACTAACTTCAGATCATAAAACCATGGAATCTCTATATTTCTCACTTTTCTCTCCGGTATATTCCCTATGATCTTTTATAGTAAAACTAACTTTACACTTTCTACTTCATTCTTAACTAGATCAGGTTATCTCTGTGGTGTGCTTCAGAGACTAAACTAGAACAAAATGCCTTTATTTAAGCTTTTGGTCTTGATGGAGGTACCACTGACTTCATGCAAAAGTAGGGCAGTTCTGTCTTCTTCAACAAGAACTGCATGTGCTTCCCTTGATGACTTTTTATTGGTAACTGGAATAAAATAATTTATTTGTTTCTAGCCTTTTGTATTCTTCTCAGTATGGTTCTTCCTTGAAAGGGTATTACATACTGAAATGGCCCATTTCTGCTATGTCCTTTCCCTACTTCCAAATTACCTGAAGTGCAAGCATAAGCAAAGAAACTGGTTACTACACCTACTACGTATTAATTTATGTCTGCTACATTGCGAGAATGCGGGGGATACTAAGGAGGGGCTGGAAAGTAGTATCTTTTTCAGAAATATTTTCTGTGATGACTAATAATGCAGTATCACCAATTCCGTCTGCCTCCGCTCCTCCACCATGTTAATGTTAAGAATTTCAGAAGGCAGCTGAATGAAGCTAACAGAATGTCACAGAGTTGCAACGATAAATCCTGCAGCTGATGTTGCTACCACAACAACCCACAAGGCAGTATGAGGAACGCTACTAGTTATCCTTAGACTTTCGTAGTTATCAGACTGAAGACAGCCTGCTTGGCAGAGCTAAGGACTGGGGCAAGAACACGAAAACAAACTGCCCTTTTCATAAGCCCTCCTACAGAACGTCACACTGTGAGAAATAAAACAAAGCATGCCTGGAATTAGTTAACCTGATGCCATGTGGAAAGTGAACATTGTCAAACACAGAAAAATGAAAACATGTAAAAAAATAACTTGGCAAAAGAGCTCCTGCTTCACTGGAAAGTGTAAGAGAACACAGGCTGCATTAGCTGTTACTGTATGCATGCGCAAATATTATTCTGAATGCCTAATAACACCTGGTTTAACATAATGTTTTTGTTTTTAAAGAGTCTGCAACACCAGTTCAGAAGCACAGTATTGTAATGCTATTTTAATAGCACATTTAATTATAATGCTTCAGTGTAATTATGCGCCACAGTTTAGAAGCAGTGTATCATAAGGAATAACAGAAACAATTACATATTGATGCATTTCAACTGAAACCCAGGGGCTGGCTTTCTGAGGAAACTAAATTCTTTCTCTCTCTCTCTCTTTCTTCCTCTGCTATATGGAACACAATCTTAATTCATAATTCCAGCTGCAGTTCTTTTTATAACTCAGAAGTACATGCCAAAAGCTAAACCAGGCTCATTCCCATGGACATACTTCAAAGCCTCTCCCAGCTACACCCTCCATAAACATTGTAACTTTTAGGATTTTTATTTTAAAAGGGAGTAATGTCCATGGGGGATCAAAGGACGTCCCACAGTCTGGCATTCACTTAAGAAAAATGGCAGCACTTCTATGAAATATGCCTTAAAATAATTTTGGGACTCTGCATGTCCTAATTTTTAAACCCAATGTTTATCTTGGAAAGGCTTCTATCTGGTCTGTCCATAATACAACTCCACTTAACTATACAAGGCCTGTGAAAATGGAATCCAAAATTGGCTATTAAAGGGGCCTGGAGATTGCTTCCATATGGCAGAACAGCATGGGAGTAGCAGGATGAAGCCTACAGCAGGCTCTGCTTGGCTCAGCTTTCAGAACTGTCCAGGAACAGTCATTGCATTACAACAGAACATCTGGATTATTGCTTGTCATATCCCTGGGAAATATCCACTTCCCATTAAAGTGTTTGGTTATCTGAAGCATATTTTAAATATTTAAGTATTCAGCATTGTCACATTCAAGATGATTAAAAAAGAAAAATGAATGCTACATAATACGTAAAAGTAAAAACGAGAATTTAAGCCAAAAAATTACAGCTCCATCCTTCTCTGTCTTTCATACATACAGAACAAAACATACAGCATTTATCTTCCTTTATTTAGTGATTTATCATTACCAGCATACAGTGCTTTTCCTAATACAGCTCAAGGGAAATTCTTGTTCATTGAATACATACTTGTAAATTTTTGGATTTCATTTTAATCAGATGGTTAATCTGGTTCAAGCTCATTGGTTTAACACAGAAAGGGTTCACAACAAGCATTTTACAAATTTCATAAGCATTTATCTGTGGGATTTATACTGAATGTGCTTGTATGATGGTCTGTTTGATCACAATGTTTAAAAAAAGGAGTATAAGGTAATAATTAATGCAGACTTTCTGAAGAAAAAAGAACAAGAAAAGTCTACAATAAAACTGAAGTAAATACAGAATACACCTGATACAGACCCGATTGAAGTTTAAATGTGATAACTTTTATTGCTGTGAAGCCTGGCTTCAAACCTTCTTAAAAATCAGCACTGCGTGTTGCACAGTGACAAATGGTTCTGGTAACTGTGCTGTGAAACAGGTGCACCAGTAACAAGACTTTTTCCCAGAAGTTTTCTACATCTACGAAATCATGATACAAGCCACTAAAACTAATATGCATTTTCTTGGTGAAAGTAGGGCTGCATTTGGGATTTAAACCACAACTCTAATGTTTTGCTTTGACAATTTGAAAATCCTAACTGCTGCATTTCTCCCTAAATTTATATAAAACATATTTTTGTGCAGTCTTTTGGATACTTGTACATTTTTTGCAAAACGTACCCCTTCTATACATCTTAAAAATATCATGAATCTGTGTATGGGAATACCACAAAGTCTTAATATTTCTTCAGTCCATGCATTTAAAATATATTGCTGTCTGTTCTAGGTCACACAAGGTAGCATCCCCTTTTCCAGCTCTTACTTTCAGACTTGATAAAATAATTTTCAAACCAATACATATATCTTTTTAGTTGTACAGTATCTCACAAATGTTGCAACACTAAATGCAAACATACATGTGGAGCCAGGGCCCTATGTTCCCCTTTTTCAAAGAATGAAAATACTCTTCGCGTAAGCCTACAGCTAGTTCAAAGTGTAATTGCCCACATCTGAGTGAAGTAGCAAGAAACAAAAGGTATGTATATCTGATTAACGAAGCAGCAGATACTTCACACACCACTGCCATTCAACATCCAAAACAGAGACAACTGACATCATAATGCATTATCAACACCCCATTTACCAGTGTAATGTGACACTAATCAAGACATGTTCCTTTTTTCAAACAGTGGGTAATTTTTTCTTTCTCTTTCAAATTTTTTTTTCTCTACCTGGATTTGAAATTACATCTTAACGCAAACAGTTACATTCACTTGCAAAAAGAAATTCAGCACAGCCACTTTTTTTCATTTATATTACCACCACAACATTCAGATTTATTTACATAGCAAAGCTTTAAAACATTGAGACTTTGGTCACATGCAGTGTAATCCCACTATCAATGTCTACTAGGGAACATAAATATAGCTTTTACAGCTCTTACTATTTCACTTTGGTCCCAAGTATCAGAGAAACCAAAACGGTGATTTATCATTTGCACATAAACATAAAAGCAAGCAAAACAGAGAAAATTCAAATTCAGTGTGGGACAGGGCTTGGATAACCATGGGGTGAAAACACTTGTGTAGATGTGACTGTGTGCACACATGCGTAGATGTGACTGTGTGTACATACTTGTGTATAAACACCTGAGTGATTAAGGTGACAAGAACACGTATCTGGAAGCTCTTCTCTCTTCTGCAAACAGTAGTTTTTAACAAATGAACTTCAATGGAAACCAAGACACCAAGTGATGGGCACTGTAATATGTAATGCCAGGTGCCGCACATCAAGGTGGTCCTGCATCAAATTTGCTAAAAAGCAGACTGTGGCATTTGCTTCCTACACACAGACTTGCAGCAAGGAATGTATGGCACTCTGCTTTTAAAATTCATAATAATAATAACAAAACAGTTTTTAAAGTGCAAGTTTTGTGGTTCTGATATAAACAAACAAAAAAATTACTCTCACAAACATCCCCATAATTTAGGATTATAATTCCTCCTCTCACGATAAATTTACAGCAGGTCCCCAAACCAACAACCTGAAATAAAAACAAAAACTTAATCCATGCTTTGTAAATCTCCTCCCCATCTACCACCATTTATGTTGTATATCTCTTGAGACACCCTTTCCTCCAGTGTCAGTCTTTCAGCTTTGGATTACTGACTAGTACTATATCTAGCAGTGTTCCACACCAACCATAATCAAAACCACCCTTTATTTTCAAACACTATTACTGTTTATTATTAAAAGTGTGACAAAAAGCAGCATTAACAGTAATACCCACAATATTTACCTGCTACATATGATAATATAAGACAAATGAATATCTACCAATAAGCTCTTTGCCATAACTGTCAAAACTCAAATTTAATAACAACGAAGGGTCAAATCACCAGTGACAACACCTACATCTTAGGACAATGTTGGATATCATATCTATCATAAGGTTATACATGGTCCACTGTTCAGTGGAATACAGAGACAAATGATTGACTGACCAGAGGAAGGTGGGCTAATGGTTGGCAGGCACCGAATGAGAAAAGGATTCAGAAATGTTCAACATTCCCATGAAAATGCCTTTTATTATTTGTTACATTTCTGATATCTGCTCGTCAAAAGCAGAATTACCTGAACTGCAGCATTAAGGGGGGAATATAAACGCCTCAATATTACTTACTGATTTTGCAAGAAGAGAATGGCTGTAATTGTACCATACAGTTGTATGATTCTATCTACATTAGTTAAACATCTAACTAGTTAACCACAAAACATTAATGTCACACACTAAGGATCTTTAAAATCTACTACTTCCACTAATGCTAAGCAAAATTCTACCAATCATAACACATTATGAAGAAGAGACAAACGTAAGCTTCAGTTTTTAATGACAAACTTTTCTAGTGCAGTCATGAATAAAACTCCTTTTCTGACCATGATTGCTTAAACATCAGAAAGACGTATCAAATTTCAAAGAATACACATTCCCATCTGAAAACGTTGATGTTTTTTATACACTATCTAGCTAGAATGACATTTTCTAAGAAATACTAATCAAATGCTATAAAAAAGCATCTGCAGTACCTGAAATTCTTTGCATGAAGTTTTATAAAACAATTCCACAAACAATAACGCATTTATTAGGTGAATAACATTTTAATCTAGAAACTAAAACTTTTATCATTAAAGAGCATTACTGGGAAATACAAAACATACAACTTCTGATATCTTACAAGCGTTACATAATGCTTTAAATAAATTAATATGACTGAAAAATTATCTGTGAATTATCCTGATGGGTTTAGAAAAGATTTACTCTCAAAATCTATTGTACTTCTACAGGAATTTCTTGAAATTTCTTCCTGTAGCCTTGAATTCATGCAATACATTAAACCATTAAATTCTTATACATCACCTGGTCCTGAAGGATTACCAAGTTACATCTATAAATACATAAATTATGATGGGCTAGACCTTTTATATAGCATATATAACTTTGAAACTCATACACCACGTCCACCAAATATCAAAGTGTAGTCAAACAGTACCCTCCTGAACATAAACTTGTACATAGTAAAAACATGTTTTCTTCCAAAGGTATTATAATGTTTACAGACTCAAAGATGCATCCAAATATCTGGCCATCAATACCATAACTCTATTTTTTGTTTTGCAAGGGCATAGGAGACCAATGGTTTCAAATCATAAGATGGCAAATAAGTGAGAAGGTGGGATAGAGTTCTCACATCATGATACAAACTGGGAAAAAAGATTTAAGTTTACTACAGGAAAAAGGGGTCTATAGTATATAACTGAAAGCGCTAGTCAGCAAACGCTCACATGAGCGAAAACGCCAGAGTTCAAAAGGGTGTTTGTGGGGTTGGGGTACAGTGAGGAGTGGTATATTTGCCCTTTCCTCACTGTAGTGTGACCTCGAAGTTGGAATATATAGTTAGTGGGGGTTGTGGGGGGGGGGTGCAGCCCCCCACAATACGAAGTTCGAACTCCGGCGTTTTCGCTCATGTGAGCATTCGCTGACTAGCGCTTTCGGTTATATAATATAGACCCATGAAAAAGTACAATGAAACAAATAGTCAGATTCTGAGTTACATAACATTATGACATCAGTTACTCGGGTACACTCAGAAAAAAAAAACACTAGCAAAAACAATGCTTACTAAAATTACACTTTGCAAAATTCAGATGCTTATTAACTAAATGACTTAAACTTGGCAATTATTCTGCACCTTGTTAGAGTAGTTGGAACTCTTCACAAATGGACCTCTCTTGATGAGTATATTTAATTTTATCAAAATACTCATTTCAATGAATAAGAAACCAATGACAGACATGAATGGAAACATTTCAATGAAAAATACAAATCACTGAATCACATTTAGAAAATTTCATATAAAGTAAATACACCTACAAAACCTTTTTGTGCTGGTACACCGTCCCACCCTACCTACCTCTCCTTACTTAAACATACTAACTCCGAAGTCTCACAACCATGGATAAAAGAGAATACCCCACACACAGTGAAACACTGCTGGCAGACAAATGCACATTTCTAGAGATGGAGATACAACATGATGGTAAGCATTGTTACATTTCTTTGCCTTGTAATTCGTATGATCCAAAAAACACATCAGCAGTGAATATGACTCAACCAAAGGTGCTTTCAGTAAAATGTGTATTCACTCATTTTTTTTTTCATTTGGGATTCAATGAAATGCAATCTGAAGAAATGAAACAAACCCCTTGAGTTGTACATTTGGTCCAATTTATAAATAAGAAAGAACTACTTCTATTTAGGAAACAGACCCTGTTATTCACATGGTATGCAGAAGAGTAAAAAGTCCATGTGCACATTCATAGTCATAAGTCGTAGGACTGAATGAGGGGATATAATGTTTTGGAATGAGGTACTAAGGTGTGCATAGTGCACCACTATGTACTATGTGCTCCACTGCTTGAGAGATTACACTTTTATGATAAAACACTTAATTAAATCCCCATATCTGTGATCTTTCAGTCCTATAGCAATGCTACAATTCTTTGGAATTGTTTAATTCCCCAATAAGATATACCCCCGGATTAAAGAATCCTCCATGTAAGACTTGGCTGCAGTTGAACGGTATGACGTCAGCGTGCCATGAATATTCATGAGGGCACGCTGACTCAACCGTAACTCTTACACGGACCGAGTATGAAAGCAGGGGGCGTGTCCGACTGCCGAGCAGTCTAAATGTCCATGCCCCTGCAAGTGTAGTAAAAGCAAAATGTCAACACACAAGAGCGAGTTCGCTCAAATGTACTTGCACACAACACCACACTCCCTGACACTGTAAACCTCCATCACAGTTATAAAAAGTAAAATATTTATTTTTTTTTTAAATCCACGATATAGCTGCCCGTATTTGCATGTGTGTGCGCGGATGTGCCCATTGCTTAGCTATAGTTAGCAATTCCGACATGGAAGAGCATAAGAAAGAATGTTTATGCAAATCACACCAAATTGCAATGGCGTAATGGTACAGCGTATGCACAAAGAGGAGGCATTCAAGGTTTGAGTCCCACCACTCCCCTTCTTATTTATGTTTTAAATCAGCATTTGAAATAATACCAGACATATATGATTAAACTTTTATTAAAAGCAGTGAAATGGCCAATGTATCAGTGAACAAAATATATATTTTAAAGGATTCAGATATATAATAGCCTGCTGTTAAGCAGCGCTTTACCCAGCTAAACAGAGGTGCCCATAGTTTAATAGCGCTTTACCCAGCTAAACAGAGGTGCCCATAGTTTAATAGCACTTTACCCAGCGCAATAGAGTTGCCCAAAGTTTAAAAGCGCTTTACCCAGCGCAATGTGTTTGCGCGGACTTGCGCGCTGCGCCAACCAGGGCACTGTAGGGGACCGGGAAGCAACATAGAGCTAGGTTGCTGAAATGCAGCCACACCCCCTAGCCTGTCTAGACAGTATTAAAATAAAAGAGTGACAAGGTTTGAACCCAGGACCCTGCGCATCATAATCAAAGCACAGAACTACTAAGCCATGACGGCTTAGGAGAAACAGCCACTATTAGCATACATATACTTAGAAATGGTAGATTAACCATTACTAAGCAGGTCTGCAGTCAGCTTAGAATTCTCAAAAATGGCCAATCACAAAAAAGTGCGGGAAATGCGGTATATTTAAGCCCCATAGGTGGGAATACTCGCCATAACTGATTGTGGTACCCATTTGCAGTCAGGATGGCAGGCGTCAGAGAGGGTAATCGCTTTAGAGTGCAAAGGTGGGGCATTGAGGAGTCCAAATATATGGTTTGGCTCCTAGTCCAACAACATGAAGGCCAACTCATGCAGGGCCAGGTTCAATGGGGAGCATATAAGGCAGAGGCGTGGAACCAGTTGGCACATGATCTTGCCAGTGCCACAGGCATTCCCAGGACTGGTGAGCAGGTCTGTCACCACCATGCGGACCTGAAGCGACGAAAGGAGGACCAACTGAACCGATGGATTCTTGAGGCCCGTCATATGCCCAATGCCCCACTACTGAGTAAGTATCCATGTAATTAAGTATGCAAGAAATGCTATCCTAGCCTATAGTATGGATAGGTCTGTTCCAATATTCCTTCATTTATATTACAGCTGCAGGTGTTCGTTCCGCGAATCGGCAAGCCTATGCTGATAGGCTGGTAAGGCTGCGCCACCAGGCAGGTTGGTAATTATTCAGCTGGTATTATTATAGAATATAGTGAGAGAGCCTGTAAAAGAGTTCAGTGTTGTAACCCAGTAATAAAGGTCAAATAAGCCTAGAATAAAGCTTCTGCTAGTATTCTAAGATCAGATAAGTGATGCAGCCTGAAAAAGAGTATTGTAATCCATTAATAAAGAGTAAACAAGTCTCAAATAGAGTTTCCACCTGTATTGTAATATCAGATAACTGCTACAGCCTGGAAATGAGTGTTCTAATCCATCAATAAAGGACAGACAAGTCTTGAATACATCCTTGTATATACTGTCATATGAAATAAGTGAGTCAGCTGGAAAGTATTGTTGTAACCCAGTAATAAATGTTAATAAAGCCTAGAATTAAGTGCCATCCTGAAATGTAAATATAAAATAAGTGAGAGAGTGTGAGAAAGAGTTTGAAGCTACCAATAAAGGTGTAAGAAGTCTGGAATAAAGGTATACTGCATGCACTACATAATGAAATGAATGAGACAGCCACAACCAAAGAGTGAAATGTTTTTAATAAAGTACAATATCTGGACTGTGTCCATCCCACATTTTGGATATGTTGTTGTACCCTTGCATTATGGAGATAGTATGGTTGTATGAAATGCTGAACATCCACAGTTGCCTAGGCCAATATAAACTGGCTGATGGGAATGCCAGTATCTCAGAAGAATATTTATAGTCCTCAACTGTTTCATGTATAGTATGTACATGTTAATCCGGCACATGAGCAGATTGTGCTTGTGATACCACAAATGTCAGTGTGTTGCTAGAACTGTACGTAACTGTTCAAATGTAGCAGGATACTTTAACTGAACACAGCCAGATATGAACATATATGAATACAAATGGAATGTATATTAATGTAGCAGTAACATCTCCATCACCAACATTTCTAAGGTTACATACAGGGAACTGTACTAATACATGTAGGGGATATATATCTGCATCTAGTAGGAATGTACAGTATACGTATAGGTATTTTAAGTTGTTAATGTAATATTTTACCACCCTACGTTATGTTCACAAATGATGCCATTCCACACCAAACTGGGTATGTGTATTCACAATTAACTACTATGGACATTTGTCCTGTTGGTTTATACATATCTGCATGTACGTTGATGCATGTGCCCTGTTCACATATCCAAACCTGATGGCCTGTTGCCACCAATCAACCCTGCATGCTGTTGGAATGTCCACTGTTGTTCTAAATAAGCATGTGTTATGCTTGCTGTTCAACATTTGGAATTCATGTGTGTTTGGTTAATGGGAATACTAATGCATGCTGTTACAACTAATTTGGAATGGTGGTGTTTATTACTAACCCAAAATGCCATTAAATACTGCTAAACATAGGACAACTGGGAAGGCAGGTCCCAGCAGACCCACCTCTCCCACCTCAGCTGGCGAATGCACCTGGCACCAGTGCCCAGCCCGGGACCTCCTCCGGTGGCCCTGTGCCACCTTCAGGTGGAAGCACTACAGGGGATGGGGCTTGCCCCCCCTCTACAAGCGTGACCGGAGGAGAGCCTCCACTCACCCTCCAAAGGGTCCAGTCTGTGGTGCGTAGTGAGATCAGGCGTTCCGTGACTGCTCCCCTACGCCAGCTTGAGGCAAGAGTGGCGCAACTCACTGGTGTGCCTGCCCCTCCTATCCAGCCCACAGCACAGCCCCGGCCTGGGCTGTGAAGGCGCAGTGGTAACTGCCCATGGGTGGGGATCTCAGTTCCACTGTTGCCATCTGTGGGCTCATGGGCTTGCGATATCCAAACATCCGTCCCTGTCAATTGTGTGTACCCACCACGTGTCATACTCCGCCCCTGTATGCGTCTTGTATGTCTTGTCTGTTAACCTCCCCAACCCACCTCCCCCAATATTCCTACTTCCTTTACCTCACATTCCACTCTTACCTGAAAAAAAAAAAAAAGAAAAAGGGCAATCTGTACCCGCAGAAAAATTACGCCCCATACATAGCCGACCATTTTGCACATGTCTGCCGGACATGTAAACTGATAATTACAATTGGCTGTACAACATACTTTGTTGTCCTCACTCCTCTTTCAGGGGTGGAAGGTTTCAAATCTCACTCTAAATTTCTAACATATGCACAGCTATTGCTGGTAAAGAATTGGGCAGCTATGGGCCTTCCCTACATCCTTCCTGCACATCCCGAGCTTGTTTTCCTACTGTCCTACCCGTCTTTGCGCCCCCTTTTTCACCACTTTCCTATTTCCCCATTTTCTTTTCTTTAAAAGAAATTAGCACGGGTGTTAGCGGGAGTAAGCACTTTTAAGCAGTAGTCAGCGGGTGTGCGCTTGCGTGCTTAGCCCAGTGTTGATAAGAGTAGCTAAGCATCACGCAAACCCGCTTACAACTGCTTAAAAGTGTCTTAGTCACTCTGTATGACAAGGCCTGTAGTCTGCTCATCAGCAAAATAAAATACCCCTGTCAGTCTCGAACCCCGGACCTTGGACACACTAGACTGCATGAATTACCACTGAGCCATGCAGATATACAACAGCTTGGTGCTGTAATAAATATATCATGTATTACTATGAGGGAATGTAAATGGAAAATAGGAATGCCATAACACAAATCTTGTTCTGTGGGTCTTTACCAGCAGGTTATGTGGAATGGTATGATATGACCATTTTGATTTGATATAAGGATTTAAGCAGTGCTTTACGTAGCTAAATACAGTTGCCCAGAGTTTAGCAGCGCTTTACCCAGCTAAATAAAGTTGCCCAGAGTTTGGCAGCGCTTTATGTGAGTGCGTGAGTGTGAGCTTGTGTGCACTTAGCTAAGCATCGCTAAGCGTTGTGCAAACCCGCTTACAACTGCTTAAATGTGCCTTAGTCACTCTGTATGACAAGGCCCTTGTACTGCTCAGCAGCAAAATAAAATATACTTGTCAGTCTCAAACCCCACACCTTGGACTCACCAGTCTGCATGACATACCCCTAAGCCACAGCAGATATACAATAACTTGGTGCTGCAAGAAATATAACATGCATTAAAAGGAGTGAATGTAGAGGGAAAATAGGGAAGCCAGAGCAATACATTTCAAGAAGGAAATGTAACATGCATTAAAAGGAGTGGATGTAAAGGGAAAATAGGAAAGCCAGAGCAATACATTTCAAGACAGACATATAACATGCATTACAAGGAGTGAATGTAAAGGGAATATAGGAAAGCCAGAGCAATACATTTCAAGAAAGAAATGTAACATGCATTAAAAGGAGTGGATGTAAAGGGAAAATAGGAAAGCCAGAGCAATACATTTCAAGACAGACATATAACATGCATTACAAGGAGTGAATGTAAAGGGAATATAGGAAAGCCAGAGCAATACATTTCAAGACAGAAATATAACATGTATTACAAGGAGTGAATTTAAAGGGAAAATAGGAAAGCCAGAGCAATACATTTCAAAACAGAAATATAACATGCATTACAAGGAGTGAATGTAAAGGGGAAATAGGAAAGCCATAGCATTACATTGCAAGAAAGAAATGTAACATGCATTACAAGGAGTGAATGTAAAGGGAAAATAGGAAAGCCAGGACAATACATTGCAATAACAACTGTTGTATGCTAGTTAATTCCCTAATTCCAAACGAAAGTACATACTCCCATGTATCCAGTGTTAGCATTAGGAGGTGTGAGTAAACTGACACACTGAGAAGAGTGTACTGGAAGAAGCAACAGTCAGGTTTCAGTACAACATGCATTTCACTGGCTACAACCCAGCTTCAGATATGAGACATATACCAACCTTCTGACTCACACAACAGTGTCCACAGCAAACAAGCATGGTCCCCACCTTGCAAAACTGAAAGGCCTATGCCTACCTAACCTATCATTTTATAGCAGTGTCCTG